>NW_021703772.1:26490226-26681290 GCF_005190385.1 Monodon monoceros
CCTTCCTCCCTTCCTCCCTTCCTCCCTTCCTCCCTTCCTCCCTTCCTCCCTCCCTCCCTCCCTCCCTCCTTCCTTCCTTCCTTCCTTCCTTCCTTTTAGAGCATGATGTTAAAGGCACAGACAGCTAGCTGTTTATCCTTTCTGGAAGGAGTGAGGAGAAAGAAAAGCTGAGCAGTGCTTATTCTATGTTTATCCCACTATTTTTCTGTTTGTGCCTTTCACATTCTGCTTCTTTTCTACCTTCCTTGGAGTCATGGCAAGAAATTACCAATCCCTGCTGCTATAGCAGTTTCATGAGCCTTTGAATTCAAAGGATTTGAGACCAGATAGATAACTTGACAACAAATCTTGAAAATCAGCTTTACCTGAAAATCATTCAAAATGGCTTTCCAAGGAGGCATAAGGAGGCCTTCTGAGATGTCAAGAGTATTCTATAACTTGATCTAGGTGGTAGTAAAAATTCATTGTGCACTTTAAGTAAATTACTCCTCAATAAAAAAAGAAAATTAGGAAAACAAAAGCCAATTTAAGATTCACAATTGGTTGCTCCTTTCGGTAGATATCAGTCTAACAGTGAAAGAGAGAGGTGAGAGCCAAATCTCCTGGTAACCTGGCTACTAGGTTGGAATATTATCTAAGAAGCAAATCTCAGACAGAATTCTGTCATTCATACATGCATCAATTGATAAGCAGTCACAAAAGCATCCACACAGGCATACAGCCTGTTCTGGGAAGCTTTGTGAAGTCCAGCTCACTGGACTTTAGGCACACGAATGAGCCCCTTGCACAAAACGGTGTCCCAAGGCAGATCCAGTGATGCTCTAGAGGAAGGATCATCAACTTTGTGATCAGGGCCGTCAACTGAATTCCTGGTTAAGTTGTAGGAACCAGCAAAAAATCAGTCCTTGGAATAGAGCACCTTCCAAAGGGTGTGGAATTGCTGATTTTTCCATATTTATAAATCCCTTTCTAGAGATGCCTGTTCTATATTTCCAGCCAAACCACATATCTTTAACACCACTCAATTCACCATTGAAAACGCATCTCTAGGGCTTCCCTGGTGGCGCAGTGGTTGAGAGTCCGCCTGCCGATGCAGGGGGCACGGGTTCGTGCCCCGGTCCGGGAAGATCCCACATGCCGCGAAGCGGCTGGGCCCGTGAGCCATGGCCGCTGAGCCTGCGCGTCCGGAGCCTGTTGCTCCGCAACGGTAGAGGCCACAGCAGTGAGAGGCCCGCGTACCGCAAAAAAAAAAAAAAAAAATGAAAACGCATCTCTAACTCCCCTCATGCAAGTTAATGAACTCTCTAATGTGGATTCAGACAGCAACATTTGAAGGACTTACTGTCTTTGGAGTCCACACTCTTTGGAGTTTCGAATGCTAAAGAATCACTGATGTAAGGAGCATTCCTGCTCCTAGGGAACATATTAAAATAAACTATATACATACATATCATATTCTCTGTTTTAAAGTATTTAAAATTAAATTACAGACAATATGCTTGATATGCGTTCTGCGTTACATATTCAAGTACACAGCCTGGACTGTTGAAACACCAATAAAAGTGACCCTCCAAGGATCAACACTGACATCCCATTCTCCCCTCCTCCACCCTTCTCCCCAGGAGCAGAAGCTTAGATATAAGCCTTGGGCAAAATGGAGTCATAAGACACATATACATGAACCCGTAAATCATAAAGATTTAGTGGAAAGGCACTAGAGCAAACACTTTGTAGTAGACCTGTGTTCCTCCTGGAATTCTCCTTTATACAGTGTTCTTTCTATCTCTCCTTTCTCTCCCTTGCAGCTGGCTGGTATGGTAAATAGGGCCTGGAAGTGTCCCCCATCCCACTTTGGATGTCAAACAAGGCCTGGTAGAACCAGATGAAGGAAAACTTAAGGTTCAGGCCAGTTCTGTTTGGGGAGTTAAGGATATTGCTCTGGTTTTTCTGTATGTTTCCTTACCTCCTTCTCTAGCAGTTAAAGGTAAGCTACAAAGCCTCATAAAGACCTAGGCAAAAGGAAAACAGAAGCAGGTCCTTTTCACCTGCATCAAACCTTAAAAGAGTAAAAGGAGCCATCAAAACTCACATTGATCTGACAAAGTAAAAGACCAGGGGGATTCAGAGGGATTCAGAATCAAATCCCTAGAGACTAATAAGTTGTATGTATGCTTGGAGCATTTCTCAGTATTCCAACAAGAGTGGCCATGCAGTATCATCAAGACCCAAGTTTGCATCTGCAGCCTACAGCTGTGCCACACACATCCTAGACACTCATTCCTGTCAATTATTTATAGTTTCTGCCGTTTAAAATCTGTCTGAGCAAGAGTTACAAGAAAGAAGAGAGAAAAACAAAAATAAACTGGTATATCTGCTGATAAAACTCATACTCAAACTTGCCAGGGCAAGTACAAAATGTTACAAATTCTGCAATTACATTACCATTACATTTGTTAAAACAATGAAAAAATAGGTGACAGCTTTCAAAAGATATTCCAGTGAGATCTGGCACTTAATAGCCTCCACACTGAAGAGTGCTTAAGATAAAACACTGTATTTTTGAGCCATCTAGATTTCTAGTTGGAAAGTCTTCCTGGTTCCAGATGTCTTATTGCTATGAACATTTCCCAGCATCATTTTCTTGGACTTTTTCCCTCATTCATTTTATTCTGAGCTGCTCAGGAGAAAAGAATATTGTTCACATAATCTCTGGGAATGGAGAATAAAAAGACTCAGAGAAGAGAGTTCAGAAATATTCTGCTGGTGTTCATTTTAATACCAGAGCTGAAGCTTTGTCCCTTTCCCTTTGAATCCTTCACACAATCAACAAGATGTGTTTCAGGACTAATTACACAAATACCAGCTTAAGCCCCATTATATTCTACAATAGCCTTCAATTAAATGCAACCATACTGAATTTCAAAGAGAACTTTGCACTGCCTCAAAAGCTCCAATTGAAAAGAAAACATGCGCGTCCAGAGAATTCCATGCAAAATGTTAAGTATTAACGATTTCAAAGAGACCCTCAGACTTTTAGAAACGTTTGTCATTAAATTTAGTTACTAAGAGCACTAAATTTTAAAAACATTTAAACCATTCTGGGTACACATTAATTCCTATTATGAGTTACTTATTTGATTTGCAACATTTACTAAATAAACTGATATTTATATTTTAATTAAAGAAAGACCCTGCAACTGTTGACTATAAAACCATTATGAAATTAATTAAGAAAACACTAAAATCAGAAACCCATCAACAAGGAAAGCAGCAAAGGTGAATTAAACCCTAAGATGTGGTTTAGCCCTCTTCCCCTCCTCTAATTGGAACTCATGTATTTTTTATTCAAAAAGTATTCATTAAACATTTCTGCCAGGTCTATCCAAGTTCTGACACCCATAATCCAGTTTGACAACAGCTTTACCCAAACCTGGAAACATTTGAGGCATTTCTTTACTATATGAATGACACTTATGACCTCTTGAGGGAAGTCCCACCAAAAACATGACATTCTGAGTAAATTCCATGGGAAATATAGCAACTGTGGGGAAGCAACACTGGTCACTATTTATCACAGTCATGAAGGAAGCCAACCAGAAGAAAAAACTGAATTTTCTCCTGTCCCTGACGTTTTCATTAAAATTCCCTCAATCAATTAAAATTCCCGAAGATGAAATGGAATGAGAAGAAGCAGAGCGAGCAGTAACTGTGGAAAGAATCCTGATCTTGCCTGAATCTCCAGGTTGTTACTGGAGTCTACCTTGAATGGGGATCCATGAACTTTCTATAACCCACATGTTAAGGCTGTATGGTTATGTAAAATTGCTAGAAATCTTGCTTTGAAATTCTCATTCAAGGACATGAGCCATTCAAATCCTAATAAAGATTTGAAGGGGCATGAAGAAACTTAGGTGTGATGGATATGTTTATTAAATTGATTGAGGTGATGGTGTCACAGATACAGATATAGGTAGATATATCCATATAAACAAATTGTACACTTTAAACACATTCAGTCTCTTGTATACCAGTTAAGCCTGTTAAAGCTGTTTTAAAAAGTAAACTAAAATAGATCAATAATGAAAAATAATTTGAGTAAGAGGAAGACAATATTTTAAATGAGTTTTAGAATTAGGCAAATAATTATTGTTAATATCAAAATGTTTTTTGAAGAAGATTCATAATCAAAAAAATAATGCTCTGGGTCTACAATTCCAGATTACATCAACAAATTCTAGGAAATGAGGAGAAGGTAAATGTGTACTTAAATGTTCATCTTTCTTAGGGGGAAGCTAGTAGAAACTGCTTAACTGTTAAAATTCATAGTGAAGTATATTTGTAAGTATCTTTAATGTAAAGTTATCCAACAGTGGGTGTAAAACTCCTAAGTAGTAAAAAAAAAAAAAAAAAAAAAGGCAAAAAATTAAATAAAGAAAACATGATCAACTTTTAAAGACAGAAAGGTTTACGTACACTAGATTCATTTTTAAATAAAATCATAGTGAGAAGATGAAATATACAAAGTTGATACTAGTGACACTAATTTCCCTTCTTTAATGAGATTTTATTGGAAACACTTAATGCCACCAGAAAGCGCTACAAGGTTGGCTTCCAGAATATTTTACAATCATGTCACTTAGCATAGGCCTGTTCTGTGAATATTAATAGCCTGATTCCAAGCTGTTCATCAGCAGTGAACTTCAAGCATGCTAAGAGCTCTTTGAAAAGCTTGAATGTAGAGAAAGAGATCTTATAGCCGAGAGTCTAATTTCTTCTTCACATTATAAAAATGAGAGAACTGGAGGGAATAAGGAGGTGCTTGGTTTCTTCTATTGATCATACAATTAGCACTAAATGTATTTTAATTTAAACATAACCATCAACATACTTGAATGTGATATTTCTCCAAAATGGACTCAGTGGGAAAATCATCCTTCTGTATTGCATGGTTATTGTGCAACTATAGTGACTGTCCCTTGAGATTTTAGCACAGGCATAGAGAAATAGACCAAAAGGGCACAGTAGAAACGCCAGAAACAGATTATCAGGTATATGGACACGCTGTTTATAGGCAGTGTTACAAACCAGTAGGGGAAAAGAAGAACTGTTCAATACATAGCCTTGAGACATTTTATTATTCCTATGTTAAAAAAAAGTCACTACTTTACGTCATACTCAAAAACACAGAAATATGGAAGACAATATGGGAAAATACCTTAAAGAACTTGGATTAGGAAAAAATTTCTTTAGAATGATTTCTTAAACAAAAAGCACAAGCCCTAAAAGAAAAGATTAATAACATTGACAACTTTAAAATTTAAAACCTGTATATAACAATATATAAATAAAAAGATATATTACAGAGAGAGCATATTTACAAACCATATAAAAATTATCTGTATTCAGAATAAAGAGCTCATTCAAATGAATAAGAAAAAGACAAAAAACCTAGTCATAAAATGGACAAAGGTTATATACAGGCAGTTCACAACAGGTAACTCTAAATGGCCAGTAAGCATATCAGTAGCAATATTCAACCTCATTAATAATTAAAATGCTAATTAAAGTAAGGATATTAATTTATTCCATTCAGATTAACATATATTTTTAAAGCCTAATCTTTTTTTTCAAGTTTTAGTGAGAACATGTAGCATCAGGAACTCTCAGATATGATAGGAATGTACAATTAAGTTCTGTCTTTGGAGATCAATCCAATAATATGTAGCAAAGTTAATACCTGTATCCTATGGACTAGCAAGTCCATTCTATATACCTTAAAGAAACTCTTGCAGGTATACAAAGACATACATACAAGAATGCTCAAACGGCATCAACAGGAGAATGGATAAATAAATTATGTTGTATTTGTACAGTGAAATATTATACAGTCATGAAAAACGACTGATTAGAGCAACATGTATCAGTATGGATAAATCTCAAAAAACAGTTTTGAATGTATGAAGTGAGATACAGAAGTATATGCATAATTTAAGTCCCTATATTTTTATATGGATTAAATACTTTATAATTTTATAGGCAAGAAAACAGAATAAAGACTTTCATTATGAGTACCGGTAAACAGACAATTGGTATCCCTTTTCAGTGTGCCCCATGGCAGCTATATTAGGCATAGGGTTAACTCAAAGTCCACAATGGGTCTTATGTTAACCAAAATTTCTTGAGAGGGCATTTATATTTACACGTGGTTATCCATTAAAAAAAAAAAAAAGGTTGGAGTCTGACAACATTAAAGGCAAGCACGTAATGCAGAAGCCTCAGTAACATCCCTTTAAATTTGCACAGTGAATCTCAGTATCTCCTGGCACATCTAAACTGTTAGAGGCTGCATCTAGAAGTGTTAAAGAAAAAGCAAAAGAAAGGAAAAGAAGATAATCAGCCGGACTAACTGGAGAAGGCTATAACTATATGTGAGTAGGGCTGCAAGATTCAGCAAATAAAACTACTGGGCGCTTAGTTAAGATAGAATTTCAGATAAACAACAAATAATTTTCTAGTATAAGTATATTCTAACATAAAGGCACTCTCATAACTCAGAAATTCACTCTGAGCATGGGAACCAGATCCCACATGACACAACTAAGAGCCCGGGTGCTACAACTAAGACCCCGTGCAGCCAAACAAATAAATAAATATTTTTTTAAGAAAACAGACAGACTCGTCTGTCACCTGCAGTAGACGGGAACAGTTTATTCATTTTTGCATCATCCCTACACATAACATATGGTACATGTTCAGTAAATGCTTGTGCTGCCTTTCCAAATGGAGCTAGGCTATTATTTCTATAATGCAAATAAACAATTATGATGACAAAATCCCTTCTCAGGCATGTGCCTGAGGATAAGGTCTTGAATCCAGTTGAGACGTGAAAACTTAACACGTATTTTTTGAATTAAGTGACCCCAAATTGGCAATACAGCATAGCCCAGATGAAAAGATAACTAGGATATATTGTGAAACAAAACAAAAAAAGTTGCACAACAATATGTAAAATATAATCTTGTTTTTATAAAAAATACCATGTTATTATTATTAATGTTAGGCTATGTATAGAAAAAATGAGAAAAATATATGCTAAACTATTATTGCTTAGAGTGGAATTATGGAAAATTTATCTTTTCTAAATTATGGACTTCTGCAGTATTTAAATGTTTTACAATGAGCAGGTGTTAGTTTTACAAACAGAAAAGCAATAAAATTATTAACCTACATTAACCCAATGAGTCTTGAGTCATGGGGTCTTTTGCCCACTATTGTTTTCAGGTTAAAATTTTTACTTTTGCCTAGCATAAAAAATAAGACTTTCCCGAAGGTAAATGACTGGCAGTAAATCTATTGTTAAAGTAAATAAACCCAAACCCTTCCCATGCCTTTCTTCTCTTTTGTATTGGAGTCCCCAAGAAAACAGCAACCTGGAATCAGGACATTAGGACTCATATAAAAGGCAAAAATAGTCAACCAAAATTATTTCCTGGTTTTTTTTTTTTTTTTTTCTGTCCTTATTAGTCTGACAAACTTAGGTACTTCTTTTTGGTCTAATCCTCTTCGATGTTAGTTGAAAAAAATTTTTTCTCCCATACTAACATAATGAGTCAAGTGGAAACCAGTCAAGTGCAGCACTGATTTAGCAGAGGGTTAAGGGAAGCACTTCAGTATTTTCCTGCCTCCTTTGGGAAGGTTAAGGAGAACTTAATTCAACCTGAAGTGGTGTAAATATCCTGAGATGAAGCCCCTTTAACAGAATTGATGGAAGGGAGCTGGCCGCTGTCTCAAAGCGAAAGTCCATCTTCTATGAACCAGTTTACAGCAGTTTGGTGCAGAGGGCAGAGGTACAAGCCTGGGGGAGTGGGAAGCCTAGCAGGCTTCTTGAGCTGGTAAGGAAATTAAAAAGCCCCAGAACTATCATTCATCAAATGTTCTTTTCAATACTTAAGGTACTGCTGAGAAAGTAAAAAAAGAAGCATATCTCATCGGGAAATGTCCTTGAATGTTCAGTGTTTAATTTTATTTGGGGAGCCTCTTGATCTTGCGACAGCTGTGAAGAGCTTCCCTTTTCTAGCGTCCTGGGAGGGAACTGAATGGTAGGTGAACTCAAACCAGAACTGAGATGAGCAGCAATCTCCATCCTGTTTAGGATTAGGGAGAATCAACATTACAAAGATACAGTTCCTTTCAACAAATGCCAAGGGAATAAACAGAATAGAGATGCGGGACTTTCAACTTTGTTTTAGAAATGTTATAGAATCGCTAGGTAATTTTAGTTCTCACCAGCGAGATGCCTTCACTGAGTATTCCTTGTATTTAAAGTTCCCTTCTTTTATTCATGTATTCACCCGTTAATTCAATGAATATGTATTCAATGCTCACTATGTCTAAAGCATTGCTAGGTACTCATGATACCATTTCACAGGTGCTTAACACCCAGGGACTCTAATAATAAGTTTCTGCTTCTACTCACATAAAAGGGAAAAATGGACATTACTTCTCCTTACGTGCATCCTGGCTGCCAGCTCTCATTTCTGTGTGCATTGGGCCTGCCTCTTAATAGCATTCATTTAATAAGTTACCTTTAATCTGCATAAACTGATTAAGTGGTGGTTAGTAATACATGTGAATTGAGAGTCAATAAGTTTTGAATTGCACTTTCAGGCCCTTTCATGGAGAAAAAAAAATTTAATTTAATGCAGTAGTTCATAAACTTTACATTAGAACCACTTGGAAGGCTCTTTAAAATCCTGTTGCCCAGGCTGCATCCATACTACATAAATCATAATCTCTGGGAAAGAGGCCAAGCATCAGTGTTTTTTTTTTTTTACAACTCCCCAAGTAATTCCAATGTGCAGTCAAGGTTGAGAACCAATCGTTTAATAAAACTTGGGACAACTATGTCTTTGCATTCTGGGATTTATTTTTCCTTATTCCCTAGGTTTTTCATTTGTGGGGTTTTGGGTTTTGTTTTGATTGCTTGTTTGCCATATTGCTGACAGCTAGGATGCTGGAAATTTCAGTTCGTGATACTGAGGTGCTGTTTTTTTTAAGATCATAGAGATTTAAATATGTTTATTAGAACTTAGAATAGTACAGCCATTCCAGGATAGCCAATGCCATGTGTCAAAACCCATATTTCTCCAACTAAGGGTAGAATGCTCAGAGACTATGAGGGAATTTCCAAAGCACTTGCAGAAATTTAATCTGCAAGTCTCTGAGCACTTGCCAGGTGACAGAAGTGCAACTCTACTATATACAGAAAAAAAAAGCTAGCAACCCTCGGAGTGTCCCTTCCTTCATTGTTTCCTCCCTTTCTTTTCCTGAGCCCTCTTGCAACCCTAGAAAGGCAAACAGAAAGAGCAAAAGCACAAATAATTGTTAAATGTTTATATTTAAGATTATTTATAATATGTGGGGGAAGCAGTTTAAAATTTTTTAAGAGGCTAATTCTCCCTTTTACGAACCTAGATTTATTTCTTAAGGTCTTAATTTTAATATTCAAATTTTTATACTTAAACCAAGTATTACAGCCAAACTATACATTAGGCCAAAAATGACTTAATGCAACCAACGCACTTTTACAGATGAAAGTGAGAAAGAGGTACATTTGATTTTACAAAAAGTAATCAGTTGGACAAAAGGAGAAATCAACATTGGCAGCAGCAGAGGTATATATAAAAATATGGAAAATCCAATTTAAAAAATCACATAAAATATTGTTTGCACACATGTTGACCATTGTTATAACTCTATCTCAATTTTCACCATTAAGCAACCAAGCTTATGGTTCTCAGAAGATTTCAGCACTTCTTGAATATTTTAAATTATGAATTATTTTGCAAAATACAAATAATAAAACAAAAATTCATTCACCTACCATCTAGCTCAAGAAATAAAACATTACAGCTACAATTAAATCCCTCTATCTACCCACCCCAGATCCTATTTACCCTCCCCTCCTTCTTAGAAGGAAAATTTCTATATTAAATTTAGGTTTGTAATTTTCATTAATACTGTTGTATTTTTATTGTCTGTTTAGACCATAAATAATATAATATTGGTTTACATGTTTTAGGCTGTATAAATGGAATCATATACTATGTATGCTTGTACAACCTGCTTTTTATCTTTCAATGTAATGTTTCTGAGATTCACTTAAGTTGATGTGTGTACTATTTTACTGATTTTTGCTTCTGTAGTATATTTTGTTGTATAAATTATATCAATATTTCATGTTTGTAATGGTTTCTGTTGTCATCCATTTGTGCTTTTACCTTTTACACTTTCAAAATTTTCACTCTAACAATGTTGCCGTGCACATTTTCACGCTTATGTGGTTGAGTGTTACTAATGTATATATTCAGGACTGGAATTACTGGTCCATAGAAAATATATAATTTCAACTCCACTAGATATTGTTAAATTGATCTACAAGTAGTTATGCCATAAATGTATACTCCCACAACCACTGGATGAGAGTTCCTAATTTTAATTTGCTGGCAGTGCTCTAAAATTATCTTTAGCAAAGCCTAGCCACCAAATCACTTAAATGAGAATCATAATAAATGGTATTCTTATGATATAAAAATGTCACTTGATGCTCCATTGCTAAAGAAGGATCTTATAGTCTCTGAGCCTTTTAAGGAAAAATAACTTGGGTAGGTATTATTGGAATGTAGATATTTTTGTAATCACCAAAACATTTTATAAATAAGTAGGATGCAAATTTAATGACAGTAGTCAGGTCCATAGGGGTAACATTTATAGATTAGTTTTGTTGATTGATTATAACTAAGGCAAGTAGGTAAAGGATTAAAAATACGCATTCTGTGTATTAGTCATTAAATTTAATGACTAATACACAGAGTAAACTCCACAAAATGCAAATACTTTTTTTAAAAACCAAAGAAGAAGAACGGGATAAAACTGCTCATGAGTGAAAGTGAAATTGTCTGGTTTGTGTTGAATGGGTTTCAAGTCAGATGGGCATCTGCCCAGACTCTGAAAATTAAAAGTTTAGTAGCAGGTTTAATTCTTTTTGATTAAAATTTATGGTATTTCTGAAGGCTGGAAACTGTGTATGTAAGTCACAGCACAAAACCAGACCTCAGGTTCATGAAGAAAAAAACAGATCCCTTTGTTTTTCCAGTCTCTCATTCAAAAAAATTATATTAGTGGAGAACCTTCTATGTATTTTTTCTTTGTGCAGGCACAGTGAGATCTCTGTGCATACAGAAATTGAAATTAGTAAGCACAAACAATGTTATTTTCTTGCATACAGATGTCTATTATGTTATCTCTGTGTCCTGAGGTATCTCCTTATTAGAGGGTCGATGTTGCTATTAGCTGACTGAGGGAGAGAAACAGGATGAAAAACCCCAGAAACCCAAGAACACAACCACATAGGGATTTGAGGAAGCCAGCATCTAAAATGGCCTCCAGTGATTCTTGCCTTCTGGTATTCACACTTTATGTAGTCCCCTCCCATATCAAATAGTAATAGACTGACGTGAGTAATAAATAATATATTGAGAATGAAAGTGTGTGACACATGAGGCTAAACCATGAAAGACACTGCAACTTCAGCTTGCTGTCTTGGATCACTTGCTCTGCTGGAAGCCAGCAGTCATTTTGTGAAAACACTCATTCAGCCATACAGAAAAACCTACATACCACGGAACTGAGCCCTCCTGTCAACATCCAGCCCCTACCAGCTAGCCACCTGCACGGACCACCAGCCCCTTTGCAGATGACTGCAGCCCTGAATGACATCTTAATTACAACCTCATGAGAGTCTCTGAGCCAGAATCACTCATTTCACCTGGCCCTGAGTTCCTGATCCATGGAAACTATGCTAGATAAATGTTTATTGTTGCTTTAGGCTGTTACATTTTGGGGTAGTTTGTGATGCAGCAATAGATGACTAACACAGGGTTGGAAAGAGAAAATAAGACCAACTCTCTTTCTTCCTTTCTCCAAAACTGTAATAAATGTTTCTCTTTACTTTTTCTATTTAAAGGACTTTAATAGTCTCTATGAGAGAAAAACATCTAAGACACTTGCCTCAGGAAAACCCTGTACAGTAAAAAGAAAACTGTATCACCCAAAATGAGTTTATTCGTTTATTTATTCAACAAATACTGAGGGAGGAACCAAGATGGTGGAGTAGAAGGACGTGCTCTCACTCCCTCTTGCGAGAACACCAGAATCACAACGAGCTGCTGGACAATCATCGACAGGAAGACACTGGAACTCACCAAAAAAGATACCCCACATCCAAAGGCAAAGGAGAAGCCACAATGAGATGGTGGAGGGGTGCAATCACAGTAAAATCAAATCCCATAACCACTGGGTGGGTGACTCACAGATTGGAGAACACTTATACCACAAAAGTCCACCCACTGGAGTGAAGGTTCTGAGCCCCAAGTCAGGCTTCCCAACCTGGGGGTCTGGCAACGGGAGGAGGAATTCCTAGAGAATCAGACTTTAAAGCCTAGTGGGAATTGATTGCAGGACTTTGACAGGACTGGGGGAAACAGAGACTCCACACTTGGAGGGCACACACAAAGTAGTGTGCGCACCGGGACCCAGGGGAAGGAGCAGTGACTCCAGGGGAGACTGAACCAGACCTACCTGCTAGTGTTGGAGGGTCTCCTGCAGAGGCAGGGGGTGGTGGCTCTGTTTCACCGTGGGGACAAGGACACTGGCAGCAGAAGTTCTGGGAAGTACTCCTTGGAGTGAGCCCTCCCAGAGTATGTCATTAGCCCCACCAAAGAGCCCAGGTAGGCTCCAGTGTTGGGTTGCCTCAGGCCAAACCACCAATAGGGAGGGAACCCAGCCCCACACATCAAGAGTCAAGTGGATTAAAGTTCTACTGAGCTCTGCCCACTAGAGCAGCAGTCAGCTCTACCCACCACCAGTACATCCTGTCAAGCCTCTTAGATAGCCTCATTCACCAGATGGCAGACAGCAGAAGCAAGAAGAACTACAATCCTGCAGCCTGTGGAACAAAAACCACATTCACAGAAAGATAGACAAGATGAAAAGGCAGAGGACTATATACCAAAAGAAGGAACAAGATAAAATCCCAGAAAAACAACTAAATGAAGTGGAGATAGGCAACCTTCCAGAAAAAGAATTCAGAATAATGATAGTGAAGATGATCCAGGACCTCGGGAAAAGAATGGAGGCAAAGATCAAGAAGATGCAAGAAATGTTTAACAAAGACCTAGAAGAATTAAAGAACAAACAAACAGAGGTGAACAATACAGTAACTGAAATGAAAACTACACCAGAAGGAATCAATAGCAGAATAACTGAGGCAGAAGAACAGATAAGTGACCTGAAAGACAGAATGGTGGAATTCACTGCTGCAGAACAGACTAAAGAAAAAAGAATGAAAAGAAATGAAGAACAGCCTAAAAGACCTCTGGGACAACATTAACTGCAAAAACATTTGCATTATAGGGGTCCCAGAAGGAGAAGAGAGAGAGAAAGGACCAGAGAAAATATGTGAAGAGTTATAGTTGAAAACTTCCCTAACATGGGAAAGGAAATAGCCACTCAAGTCCCGGAAGTGCAGCAAGTCCCATACATGATAAACCCAAGGAGAAACACGCAGAGACACAGGGTAATCATATTGGCAAAAATTAAAGACAAAGAAAAATTAATGAAAGCAGCAAGGGAAAATTGACAAATACCATACAAGGGAACTCCCATAAGCTTAACAGCTGATTTCCCAGCAGAAACTCTACAAGCCAGAAGGGAGTGGCATGATACACTTAAAGTGATGAAAGGGAAGAACCTACAACCAAGATTACTCTATCCAGCAAGGATCTCGTTCAGAATTCGATGGAGAAATCAAAAGCTTTACAGACAAGCAAAAGCTAAGAAAATTCAGCACCAACAAACCAGCTCTACAACAAATGCTAAAGGAACTTCGCTAAGTGGGAAACACAAGAGGAGAAAAGGACCTACAAAAACAAACCCAAAACAATTAAGAAAATGGTCATAGGAACATACATATTGATAATTACCTTAAATATGAATGGATTAAATGCTCCAACCAAAAGACACAGGCTTGCTGAATGGATACAAAAACAAGACCCATACATATGCTGTCTACATGAGACACACTTCAGACCTAGGGACACATACAGACTGAAAGTGAGGGGATGGAAAAAGATATTCCATGCAAATGGAAATCAAAAGAAAGCTGGAGTAGCTATACTCATATCAGATAAAATAGACTTTAAAATAAAGAATGTTACAAGAGACAAGGAAGGACACTACATAATGATCAAGGGATCATTCCAAGAAGGAGCTATAACAATTATAAATATATATGCACCCAACACAAGAACACCTCAATACATAAGGCAACTGCTAACAGCTATAAAAGAGGAAATCGACAGTAACATAATAATAGTGGGGGACATTAACACCTCACTTACACCAATGGACAGATCATCCAAAATGAAAATAAATAAGGAAACAAAAGCTTTAAATGACACAATTCAGCAGATAGATTTAATTGATATTTATACGACATTCCATCCAAAAACAGCAGATTACACTTTCTTCTCAAGTGCGCACAGAACATTCTCCAGGATAGATCACATCTTGGGTCACAAATCAACTCTTAGTAAATTTAAGAAAACTGAAATCATATCAAGCATCTTTTCTGACCACAACGCTATGAGATTAGAAATGAATTACACAGTAAAAAACACAAACACATAGAGGCTAAAAAATACATTACTAAATAACCAAGAGATCATTGAAGAAATCAAGGAGGAAATCAAAAAATACCTAGAGACAAATGACAATGAAAACACGAGGATCCAAAACCTATGGGATGCAGCAAAAGCAGTTCTAAGAGGGAAGTTTATAGCTATAAAAGCCTACCTCAAGAAACAAGAGAAATCTCAAGTAAACAATCTAAACTTACACCTAAAGGAACTAGAGAAAGAAGAACAAACAAACCCAAAGTTAGCAGAAGGAAAGAAATCATAAAGATCAGAGCAGAAATAAATGAGACAGAAACAAAGAAAACAATAGTAAAGATCAATAAAACTAAAAGCTGGTTCTTTGAGAAGATAAACAAAATTGATAAACCATTAGCCAGACTCATCAAGAAAAAGAGGGAGAGGACTCAAATCAATAAAATTAGAAATGAAAAAGGAGAAGTTACAACAGACACCGCAGAAGTACAAAGCATCCTAAGAAACTACTACAAGCAACTCTATGCCAATAAAATGGACAACCTGGAAGAAATGGACAAATTCTTAGAAATGCACAAGCTTCCAAGACTAAACCAGGAAGAAACAAAAAATATGAACAGACCAATCACAAGTAATGAAATTGAAACTGTGATTAAAAATCTTCCAACAAACAAAAGTCCAGGACCAGATGGCTTCACAGGTGAATTCTATCAAACATTTAGAGAAGAGCTAACACCCATCCTTCTCAAACTCTTCCAAAAAACTGCAGAGGAAGGAACACTCCAAACTCATTCTATGAGGCCACCATCACCCTGATACAAAAACCAGACAAAGATACTACAAAAAAAGAAAATTACAGACCAATATCACTGATGAAATTAGATGCAAAAATCTTCAACAAAATACTAGCAAACAGAATCCAACAACATATTAAAAGGATCATACACCAAGATCAAGTGGGATTTGTCCCAGGGATGCAAGGATTCTTCAGTATACGCAAATCAATCAACGTGATACACCATATAAACAAATTAAAGAATAAAAACCATATGATAGGGCTTCCTTGCTAGCACAGTGGTTGAGAGTCAGCCTGCCGATGCGGGGGACATGGGTTCGTGCCCCGGTCTGGGAAGATCCCACATGCCGTGGAGAGGCTAGGCCTGTGAGCCATGGCCGCTGAGCCTACGCATCTGGAGCGTATGCTCCGCAATGGGAGAGGACACAACAATAAGGGGCCTGCGTACCGCAAAAACAACAACAACAAAAAACGACCATGATCATCTCAATAGATGCAGAAAAAGCTTTTGACAAATTTCAACACCCATTTATGATAAAAACTCTCCAGAAAGTGGGCATTGAGGGAAACTACCTCAACATAATAAAGGCCATATACGACAAACCCACAGCAAACATCATTCTCAATGGTGAAAAACTGAATGCATTTCCTCTAAGATCAGGAACGAGACAAGAATGTCCAGTCTCACCACTATTATTCAACATACTTTTGCAAGTCCTAGCCATGGCAATCAGAGAAGAAAAAGAAATAAAAGTTATGCAAATCAGAAAAGAAGAAGTAAAACTGTCACTGTTTGCAGATGACATGATACTATACATAGAGAATCCTAAAGATGCCACCAGAAAACTACTAGAGCTAATCAATGAATTTGGTAAAGTTGCAGGATACAAAATTAATGCATAGAAATCTCTGGCATTCCTATATATTAATGATGGAAAATCTGAAAGAGAAATTATGGAAACACTCCCATTTACCATTGCAACAAAAAGAATAAAATACCTAGGAATAAACCTACCTAGGGAGACAAAAGACCTGTATGCAGAAAACTATAAGACACTGATGAAAGAAATTAAACTTGATACAAACAGATGGAGAGATATACCATGTTCTTGGATTGGAAGAATCAATATTGTGAAAATGACTCTACTACCCAAAGCAATCTACAGATTCAATGCAATCCTTATCAAATTACCAATGGCATTTTTTATGGAACTAGAACAAATCATCTTAAAATCTGCATGGAGACACAAAAGACCGCGAATAGCCAAAGCAGTCTTGAGGGAAAAAAACGGAGCTGTAGGAATCAGACTCCCTGACTTCAGACAATACTACAAAGCTACAGTAATCAAGACAATATGGTACTGGCACAAAAACAGAACCATAGATCAATGGAACAAGATGGAAAGCCCAGATATAAACCCACGCACCTATGGTCCACTAATCTATGACAAAGGAGGCAAAGATATACAATGGAGAAAAGAGTCTCTTCAATAAGTGGTGTTGGGAAAACTGGACAGCTACATGTAAAAGAATGAAATTAGAATACTCCCTAACACCATACACAAAAATAAACTCAAAATGGATTCAAGAGCTAAATGTAAGACGGGACACTATAAAACTCTTAGAGGAAAACATCGGAAGAACACTCTTTGACATAAATCACAGCAAGACCTTTTTTGCTCCACCTCCTAGAGTAATGGAAATAAAAACAATAATAAACAAATGGGACCTAATGAAACTTCAAAGCTTTTGCATAGCAAAGGAAACCATAAACAAGACAAAAAGACAACCCTCTGAATGGGAGAAAATATTTGCAAATGAAGCAATTGACAAAGGATTAATCTCCAAAATATGTAAACATCTCCTGCAGCTCAATATTAAAGTAACAAATAACCCAATCCAAAAATGGGCAGAAGAACTACATAGAAATTTCTCCAAAAAAGACATACAGATGGCCAAGAAGCAGATGAAAAGCTGCTCAACATCACTAATTATTAGAGAAATGCAAATCAAAACTACAATGAGTTATCACCTCACACCAGTTAGAATGGGCATCATCAGAAAATCTACAAACAACAAATGCTGGAGAGGGTGCGGAGAAAAGGGAACCCTCTTGTACTGTTGGTGGGAATGTAAATTGATACAGCCACTATGGAGAACAGTATGGAGAACAGTATGTAGGTTCCTTAAAAAACTAAAAATAGGGCTTCCCTGGTGGCGCAGTGGTTGAGAGTCCACCTGCCAATGCAGGGGACACGGGTTCGTGCCCCGGTCCGGGAAGATCCCACATGCCGTGGAGTGGCTGGGCCCGTGAGCCATGGCCGCTGAGCCTGCGCGTCCGGAGCCTGTGCTCCACAACGGGAGAGACCACAACAGTGAGAGGCCTGCATACCACAAAAAAAAAAAAAAAAAAAAAAAACTAAAAATAGAATTACCATATGACCCAGCAATCCCACTACTGGGCATATACCCAGAGAAAACCATAATTCAAAAAGACACATGCACCCTAATGTTCATTGTAGCACTATTCACAATAGCCAGGTTATGGAAGCAAGCTTAATGCCCATCGACAGACGAATGGATAAAGAAGATGTGGTCCATATATACAGTGGAATATTACTCAGCCATAAAAAGGAACGAAATTGAGTCATTTGTTGAGACGTGGACGGATCTAGAGACTGTCATATAGAATGAAGTAAGTCAGAAAGAGAAAAACAAATATCGTATATTAACGCATGTATGTGGAACCTAGAAAAGTGGTAAAGATGAGCCCCTTTGCAGGGCAGAAGTTGAGACACAGATGTAGAAAACAAACATATGGACACCAAGGGAGGAAAAACGTGGTGGGGTGGGGATGGTGGTGTGGTGAATTCAGCGATTGGGATTGACATGTACACACTGATGTGTATAAAACTGATGACTAACAAGAACCTGCAGTATAAAAAAAGAAACAAAACAACTAATACTAAACTTTGAGTTATTTGCATGGAAATATGTTAATATAAATGTTTCAGACATTACATGAAATTTCTAAAAATTTTATATGTTTTGGTATGTTATAAGTCATAATTCTAGTTATTACTTTAAAATGTATATCTCAGAAATAACTAAATTTCCTTGTCAATTGCATTATTATGAACTTTCATCAAATCTTTAACCGTGGTCATTTTTACGTCTTTGGTCATTTACAGACAGTGCTGGGTGTACTCTGATGCTTTCGCAAAAATGTTCCTGTAAAAGGGTTTCATCTTCAAGGAATTCATGGAAAAGACTCTGACAAGTGGAGAGAGGGGGAAGATGGCAGAAGAGTAAGACGTAGAGATCACCTTCCTCACCACAGATACATCAGAAATACACCTACACATGGAACAACTCCTACAGAACACCTACAGAATGCTGGCAGAAGACCTCAGACCTCCCAAAAGGCAAGGAACCCCCCACGTACCTGGGTAGGGCAAAGGAAAAAAAAATAAACAGAGACAAAGAATAGGGACGGGACCTGCACCAGTGGGAGGGAGCTGTGAAGGAGGAAAGGTTTGCACACACTAGGAAGCCCCTTCGCGGGCGGAGACTGCGGGTGGTGGAGGGGGAAAGCTTCGGAGCCGCGGAGGAGAGCCCAGCAACAGGGGTGCGGGGGGCAAAGCAGAGAGATTCCCGCACAGAGGATCGGTTCCAACCGGCACTCACCAGCACAAGAGGCTTGTCTGCTCACCCGCTGGGATGGGTGGGGGCTGGGAGCTGAGGCTCGGGCTTCGGTCGGAGCCCAGGGAGAGGACTGGCGGCATAAACACAGCCTGAAGGGGTAAGTGCACCACGACGAGCCTGGAGGGAGTCCAGGAAAAGGTCTGGAACTGCTGAAGAGGCAAGAGACTTTTTCTTGCCCCTTTGTTTCCTGGTGCGCAAGGAAAGGGGATTCAGAGCGCCGCTTAAAGGGGCTCCAGAGACGGCCGCGAGCCGCAGCTAACAGCGCGGACCCCAGAGACGGGCATGAGACGCTAAGGCTGCTGCTGCGGCCACCAAGAAGCCTGTGTGCGAGCACAGGTCACTATCCACACCTCCCCTCCCGGGAGCCTGTGCAGCCCGCCACTGCCAGGGACAACATCCCCGGGAGAACACACGGCGAGCCTCAGGCTGGTGCAACGTCAGGCCAGCTTCTGCCGCCGCAGGCCTGCCCCGCATCCGTACCCCTCTCCCTCCCCTGGCCTGAGTGAGCCAGACCCCCGAATTAGCGGCTACTTTAACCCCGCCCTGTCTGAGCGAAGAACACACGCCCTCCTGCGACCTACACGCAGAGGTGGGGCCAAATCCAAAGCTGAACCCTGGGAGCTGTGTAAACAAAGAAGAGAAAGGGAAATCTCTCCCAGCAGCCTCAGGAACAGCGGATTAAATCTCCACAGTTTGACGTACCCTGCATCGGTGGAATACCTGAATAGACAAAGAATCATCCCAAATTGAGGAGGTGGACTTTGAGAGCAAGATATATTATTTTTTCCCCTTTTCCTCCTTTTGTGAGTGTGTATGCATATGCTTCTGTGTGAGATTTTGTATGTATAGCTTTGCTTTCACTATTTGTCCTAGGGTTCTGTCCGTCCGTTTTTTTTGGTTTTTTTTTTTATTTAAAAAATTTTTTTCTTCTTAATGATTATTTTTTAATAACTTTATTTTATCTTACTTTCTTTTCCTTTCTTTCTTCCTTCCTTCCTTTCTTTCTTTCTCCTTTCTTTCTTTCTTTCCTTTCCTCCCTTCCTCCCTTCCTCTCTCTCTTTCTCTTTTTCTCTCCTCTCTTTCTCTCTCTCTTTTTCTTTCTACTTTTTCTCCCTTTTATTCTGAGCTGTGTGGATGAAAGGCTCTTGGTGCTGCAGCCAGGAGTCAGTGCTGTGCCTCTGATGTGGAACAGCCAACTTCAGGACACTGGTCCACAACAGACCTCCCAGCTCCACGTAATATCAAATGGCGAAAATCTTCCAGAGATCTCCATCTCAACACCAACACCCAGCTTCACTCAACGACCAGCAAACTACAGTGCTGGACACCCTATGCCAAACAACTAGCAAGACGGGAAAACTACCCACCCATTAGCAGAGAGGCTGCCTAAAGTCATAATAAGGCCACAGACACCCCAAAACACACCACCAGACGTGGACCTGCCCACCAGAAAGACAAGATCCAGCCTCATCCACCAGAACACAGGCACTAGTCCCTTCCACCAGGAAACCTACACAACCCACTGAACCAAATTTAGCCACTGGGGGAAGACACCAAAAACAACGGGAACTAAGAACCTGCGGCCTGCCAAAAGGAGACCCCAAACACAGTAAGATAAGCAACATGAGAAGAAAGAAAAACACACCGCAGATGAAGCAGCAAGATAAAAACCCACCAGACCTAACAAACAAAGAGGAAATAGGCAGTCTACCTGAAAAAGAATTCAGAATAATGATAGTAAAGATGATCCAAAATCTTGGAAATAGAATAAACAAAATGCAAGAAACATTTAACAAGGACCTAAAAAGGAAACAAGCAACAATGAACAACACAATAAATGAAATTTAAAATACTCTAGAAGGGATCAATAGCAGAATAACTGAGAGAGAAGAACGGATACGTGACCTGGAAGATAAAATAGTGGAAATAACTACTGCAGAGCACAATAAAGAAAAAAGAATGAAAAGAACTGAGGACAGTCTTAGAGACCTCTGGGACAACATTAAACGCACCAACATTCGAATTATAGGGGTCCCAGAAGAAGAAGAGAAAAAGAAAGGGACTGCCAAAATATTTGAAGAGATTATAGTTGAAAACTTCCCTAATATGGGAAAGGAAATAGTTAATCAAGTCCAGGAAGCACAGAGTCCCATACAAGATAAATCCAAGGAGAAACACGCCAAGACACATATTAATCAAACTGTCAAAAATTAAATACAAAGAAAAGATATTAAAAGCAGCAAGGGAAAAACAACAAATAATATACAAGGGAATCCCCATAAGGTTAACAGCTGATCTTTCAGCAGAAACTCTGCAAGCCAGAAGGGAGTGGCAGGACATATTTAAAGTGATGAAGGAGAAAAACCTACAACGAAGATTACTCTACCCATCAAGGATCTCATGCAAAATTGACGGAGAAACTAAAACCTTTACAGACAAGCAAAAGCCTCTCAAGTTCAGCACCACCAAACCAGCTTTACAACAAATGTTACAGGAACTTCTCTAGGCAAGAAACACAAGAGAAGGAAAACACCTAAAATAACAAACCCAAAACAATTAAGAAAATGGGAATAGAAACATACATATCAATAATTACCTTAAATGTAAATTTAAATGCTCCTACCAAAAGACACAGACTGGCTGAATGGATACAAAAACAAGACCCATATATATGCTGTCTACAAGAGACCCACTTCAGACCTAGGGACACATACAGACTGAAATTGAGGGGATGGAAAAAGATATTCCATGCAAATGGAAATCAAAAGAAAGCTGGAGTAGCAATTCTCGTATCAGACAAAATAGACTTTAAAATAAAGACTATTACAACAGACAAAGAAGGACACTACATAATGATCAAGGGATCAATCCCAGAAGAAGATATAACAATTGTAAATACTTATGCACCCAACATAGGAGCACCTCAATACATAAGGCAAATCCTAACAGCCATAAAAGGGGAAATCGACAGTAACACATTCATAGTAGGGGACTTTAACAACCCACTGTCACCAATGGACAGATCATCCAAAATGAAGATAAATAAGGAAACACAAGTATAAATGATACATTAAACAAGATGGACTTAATTGATATTTATAGGACATTCCATCCAAAAACAACAGAATACACATTTTTCTCAAGTCCTCATGAAACATTCTCCAGGATAGGTCATATCCTGGGTCACAAATCAAGCCTTGGTAAATTTAAGGAAACTGAAATTGTATCAAGTATCTTTTCCAACCACAACACTATGAGACTAGATGTCAATTACAGGAAAAGAGCTGTAAAAAATACAAACACATGGAGGCTAAACAATACACTACTTAATAACGAAGTGATCACTGAAGAAATCAAAGAGGAAATCAAAAAATGCCTAGAAACAAATGACAATGGAGACACGACAACCCAAAACCTATGGGATGCAGCAAAAGCAGTTCTAAGAGGGAAGTTTATAGCAATACAATCCTACCTTAAGAAACAGGAAACATCTCGAATAAACAACCTAACCTTGCACCTCAAGCAATTAGAGAAAGAAGAACAAAAAATCCCCAAAGTTAGCAGAAGGAAAGAAATCACAAAGATCAGATCAGAAATAAATGTAAAAGAAATGAAGGAAACGATAGCAAAGATCAATAAAACTAAAAGCCAGTTCTTTGAGAAGATAAACAAAATTGAGAAACCATTAGCCATACTCATCAAGAAAAAAAGGGAGGGCTTCCCTGGTGACACGCTGGTTGAGAGTCCGCCTGCTGATGCAGGGGACATGTGTTCATGCCCCGGTCCAGGAAGATCCCACATGCCATGGAGCGGCTGGGCCCGTGAACCATGGCTGCTGAGCCTGCGTGTCCAGAGCCTGTGCTTCGCAATGGGAGAGGCCACAACAATGAGAGGCCCACATACCACTCCCCCAAAAAAAGAAGAAAAAAAGGGAGAGGACTCAAATCAATACAATTAGACATGAAAAAGGAGAAGTAACAACTCACACTGCAGAAATACAAAAGATCATGAGAGATTACTACAAGCAACTCTATGCCAATAAAATGGACAACCTGGAAGAAATGGACAAATTCTTAGAAATGCACAACCTGCCAAGACTGAATCAGGAAGAAACAGAAAATATGAACAGACCAATCACAAGCAGTGAAATTGAAACTGTGATTAAAAATCTTCCAACAAACAAAAGCCCAGGACCAGATGGCTTCACAGGCAAATTCTATCAAACATTTAGAGAAGAGCTAACACCTATCCTTCTCAAACTCTTCCAAAGTATAGGAGAGGGAGGAACACTTCCAAACTCATTCTACAAGGCCACCATCACCCTGATACCAAAACCAGACAAAGATGTCACAAAGAAAGAAAACTACAGGCCAATATCACTGATGAACACAGATGCAAAAATCCTCAACAAAATACTATCAAACAGAATCCACGAGCACATTAAAAGGATCATACACCATGATCAAGTGGGGTTTATTCCAGGAATGCAAGGATTTTTCAATATATGCAAATCAATCAACGTGATACATCATATTAACCAATTGAAGGAGAAAAACCATATGATCATCTCAATAGATGCAGAGAAAGCTTTCGACAAAATTCAACATCCATTTATGATAGAAACCCTGCAGAAAGTAGGCATAGAGGGAACTTTGCTCAACATAATAAAGGCCATATATGACAAACCCACAGCCAACATCATCCTCAATGGTTAAAAGCTGAAAGCATTTCCACTAAGATCAGGAACAAGACAAGGTTGCCCACTCTCACCACTCTTATTCAACATAGTTTTGGAAGTTTTAGCCACAGCAATCAGAGAAGAAAAGGAAATGAAAGGAATCCAAATCGGAAAAGAAGAAGTAAAGCTGTCACTGTTTGCAGATGACATGATACTATACATAGAGAATCCTAAAGATGCTACCAGAAAACTACTAGAGCTAATCAATGAATTTGGTAAAGCAGCAGGATACAAAATTAATGCACAGAAATCTCTGGCATTCCTATACACTAAGGATGAAAAATCTGAAAGTGAAATCAAGAAAACACTCCCATTTACCATTGAAACAAAAAGAATAAAATAGCTAGGAATAAACCTACCTAAGGAGACAAAAGACCTGTATGCAGAAAATTATAAGACACTGATGAAAGAAATTAAAGATGATACAAATAGATGGAGAGATATACCATGTTCTTGGACTGGAAGAATCAACATTGTGAAAATGACTCTACTACCCAAAGCAATCTACAGATTCAATGCAATCCCTATCAAACTACCACTGGCATTTTTCACAGAACTAGAACAAAAAATTTCATAATGTGTATGGAAACACAAAAGACCCCGAATAGCCAAAGCAATCTTGCGAAAGAAAACCAGAGCTGGAGGAATTGGGCTCCCTGACTTCAGACTATACTACAAAGCTACAGTAATCAAAACAGTATAGTACTGGCACAAAAACAGAAATATAGATCAATGGAACAGGACAGAAAGCCCAGAGATAATCCCATGCACATATGGTCACCTTAACTTTGATAAAGCAGGCAGGAATGTACAGTGGAGAAAGGACAGCCTCTTCAATAAGTGGTGCTGGGAAAACTGGACAGGTACATGTAAAAGTATGAGATTAGAACACTCGCTAACACCATACATAAAAATAAGCTCAAAATGGATTAAAGACCTAAATGTAAGGCCAGAAACTATCGAACTCTTAGAGGAAAACATAGGCAGAACACTCTATGACATAAATCACAGCAAGATCCTTTTTGACCCACCTCCTAAAGAAATGGAAATTAAAAAAAAATAAACAAATGGGACATAATAAAACTGAAAAGCTTTTGCACAGCAAAGGAAACCATAAACAAGACCAAAAGACAACCCTCAGATTGGGAGAAAATATTTGCAAATGAACCAAATGACAAAGGATTAATCTCCAAAATTTACAAGCAGCTCATGCAGCTCAATAACAAAAAAAACAAACAACCCAATCCAAAAATGGGCGATGACCTAAATAGACATTTCTCCAAAGAATATATACAGATTACCAACAAACACATGAAAGAATGCTCAACATCATTAATCATTAGAAAAATCCAAATCAAAACTCCAATGAGATATCATCTCACACCATTCAGAATGGCCATCATCAAAAAATCTAGAAACAATAAATGATGGAGAGGGTGTGGAGAAAAGGGAACACTCTTGCACTGGTGGTGGGAATGTGAATTGGTACAGCCACTATGGAGAACAGTATGGAGGTTCCTTAAAAAACTACAAATAGAACTACCATATGACCCAGCAATCCCAATACTGGGCATATACCCTGAGAAAGCCATAATTCAAAAAGAGTCACATACCAAAATGTTCACTGCAGCTCTATTTACAATAGCCAGGACATGGAAGCAACCTAAATGTCCATCATCAGATGAATGGATAACGAAGATGTGACACATATGTACAATGGAATATTACTCAGCCATAAAATGAAACGAAACTGAGTTATTTGTAGTGAGGTGGATGGACCTAGAGTCTGTCATACAGAGTGAAGTAAGTCAGAAAGAGAAAGACAAATACCATTTGCTAACACATACATATAGAATCTAAGAAAAAAAAAATGTCATGAAGAACCTAGGGGTAAGACAGGAGTAAAGACACAGACCTACTAGAGAATGGACTTGAGGATATGGGGAGGGGGAAGGGTAAGCTGTGACAAAGTGAGAGAGTGGCATGGACATATACACACTACCAAACGTAAAATAGATAGCTAGTGGGAAGCAGCCGCATAGCACAGGGAGATCAGCTCGGTGCTTTGTGACCACCTAGATGAGTGGGAGGGAGGGAGAAGCAAGAGGGAAGAGATATGGGAACATATGTGTATGTATAACTGATTCACTTTGTTATAAAGCAGAAACTAACACACCATTGTAAAGCAATTATACTCCAATAAAGATGTTAAAAAAAAAAGACTCTGACAAGTACAGGTTTCTGGTAACTGACTATACTGCTGAACTGAATGAATAAGCATTTTCAGAACTCTAATGGAAAACTGATGAATTCCTATAAGTGCTAACAAAAGATCAAGATAAAAAAATAATTACATGGGACTGAGTGAACTGATGAGGATGATTATAATTTTTGTGACTTTCTGTTTGAATAAAAAAAAAAAAGTCCCACAAGGACTCAGAGGCAAAAAATATACAAATCAATTTTCACTGCAAAGTAAAGGAGCTGTTACAGTGGTGGATTACTGGACTGAATGTCAATATTATGACATAGTATGAGTGTGTTTCGTGTTTGGTAATTGCAATCATTGTTGCTTTTGTTGTGGTCATCCATTTTCAATGCCTGGTGTCAGTTCATTTATCTCTTGTAAAAATATAATACAATGTGTGTGTGTAAAAAAAGAAAAACAAATACTGTGCATAATACTACATATGTCAGACACTATGCTAAGTTAGAGAAGTACAACACTAAACAAGAGAGCCATGAATGCTGTCTCATGGAATTTACATTATAATAGGTAAAATGCACAGTAAGCAAGTAAATAAATAACTCAAATTCTTATAAGTGCCAGGAGTCCATCCAATGGAGTGTTGCAATGTGGAATGGGGGAAATAAAATACTCTACATAGTGCGATAGGTAAGGCCTCTCTGAGGAGATGACATCTAACACTTAAAGGACAGGAAAAAATAGTCACTGAAAGAAAGCTGGAAAGGTCAATCCAGGAAGACAGAATAGCATACCCAAAGGTCATGAGGTACAGAGACATAATGAATGAACTGAAAAGCCAGAATGACCAGAGTCCAATGTGTGAGGAGGACAGTAACATGAGATAAGGTAGGAGCTCGTCCATTTTTCTTCAACTATGAAAATAATTCCACTCACACACAAGGCCTGCTTTAGATGGTCCCTCTCCTTCACACCTAAAGAAATATAAACTGAGGTAAGACATGGGACCAAACCACACATCGAACTTGAGCACTCAGATTTCCCACTCTTCCAAGCCCCAACCAAAGGTCTTTGTCCCTCTGCCAGGATATCTTGGATTTCTAGACTTGCAATATCAATGCACGTCCCTATAGAAGGTCTCCATACCCCTATGAAGGTGGAGTCCAGTCTTAATGCTGGAGAAATGTACAGGAATATGTATACAGCTCAAAAGACTAAATTTGAGGGGAAACCTAAGGCACGTTGGATTTAACAATTATTGGAGACATAAAAAGTTTAGTTGGAAAGTTCCTGGCACTTCTCAGGGGATTGTGTGACAGCTTTGGAGTTTGAAGATCAATTTTCCTGAGTGTTCAGACTTAAAATTCTGTCTCTCTGTAAGACCTTTCAGACTCTGTTTGCTGAAGAAAGAGGCTGTGAAATGTAAAGGCTGGAAGTCACATTGTAGCACTGCTTGCTGGCCAGGTGCTGAGGGGCCTCATGCTATTTATCTAGCCACATAGTAATGCCCTTTCCAATCCCAAATTCATTCTCATCTCTAGAAGATTATTGAAATGGGACTTGTGAGATATACAGTCTATTTCAACAAACAGCAATCTAATTCTTCCTTTACACATTCCAGGGAAGGATAAAAAAAAAAAATCACCTTGCCAGCTGGTACACAAGCTGCAGTGCACTGAAGCTTACAAGCATCCTAACTGCCAAAAGGCCACTGAGGGGATTTTAATATATACAGTGTGGATGTGTCAGAAGAAGCATCTTATGAGGAGTTTAATCTGTTCATTTGAAAGAGTGCAGCAGGAACGGTCCCGTGGGGCTCACCTCCAGGGCAGGCGATGCTTTCACTCTAAAGAATCTCACTTGATGAGAATCAATACGCGAGTGCTTGGTCTTGACTACAAATAGTTCATTACAAACTGAGAAAGAAGCCGGCAGCTCCATTTTGCCTTCTTCCCAGCTTTCATGGTCCTAACTTCCCCCATGTCAGAAAAGCCCACAATTATTTGACATACAAGAATGTATGAGGTAATTAAAAAGCCAGAAATCTCAGGTTGAAATTTCTAATTACAGGGGAACAGGTGTCTGGCATTTTTTAGACCCTGGTGCCGGTTTACAGTGGGACCAGCATGCCCTTTGTGCTGTCCTCTCTTCTAGAACTCATCCAAATGCACGGGCTGAGGCTGCCAGTCCCTAGAGAATGCTTAACGTGCCACAGTGTGGCCTCCTAGAGATACGGATACTCTCCTGGACACGAATTAGAAAACCTTGACCAGGATGAGAAGTAGCAAATGCACTGTCAGCCACGGGCTATTCCTGTCCCTGAAGTTGCTGGCCATCCTCAAAATGGAGACAGCCACACACATGCCACCTGAAGCCCCTAAAACACACTCGAAAACAGGGTCCCTCAGTCCCTTTGATTCCATCTACTGTCACTTTACTTTGGAGGGCAGTATTACTTCTTTTCCTTATCGAGCCTTTTGTTAAGTTATAACATACATTTGGGGCAGTGCAAAAATCTTCAGTGTACAGGTTGATGAATAACCACAAAGTGAACATAGTCATGTAACCACTGGCCTCTTTACTCATCATCACTACCCCACTCTCTCCTCAGAGTTAACCACCACCCTATCTTCTAATGCCATCAGTTACTTTCACTTGGTTTTGAACTTTATACAAATGGAATCATATTATACATACTGTTTTTTAATCTGGGTTCTTTAACTCAACACTATGTGAGACTGATCTGCGTTATTATACGTACCTGTAGTTTGTTCCTTCTTATTGCTGTGTAATGTATCATTATATGAATATACCACACCTTACTTATCCTTCCTACTGTTATTAGACATCTGAATTGTTTTCGGCTTTGTGCTATTTTGATAATGTTGCTAAGAATGTTTACGCACATATGTAGACATTGTTGTAAGGCATGTGCATAGGAGTAGAATTACTGGCTTTTAAGGTATGCACATAATTAGAATTTCTTCTTAATATTTTTGCCCTGGAAGATACTTTGCACTTTATCTCCCAGAAAAACATCAACTCTCCAATGCCTCCTCTTTGGCCAGTTTGTTCTTGGAGCTATGCTCAATACTACAGAATGATAGTGAGCTAACACACAGTTATTGTCCTTGGGCACTTGTGCTCTCAGCTGTCCTTCTCAGGAGATAACCACGAAGCATTTCTGACCGGGAGTCTGACCAATCAGCGAGTGTTCTCCTGCTGCCACAGCCCCTTTGCTTGAGGTAGCATCCATACCATGTGCCCTTCCATGACCTTACCCTCTGGGATTTCCTGTCCCTTTCATACTCCCCTCTTACCGAAATCACATACTACAGTATCAGAATTACACAATGAAGCAAGCTCTGAGCAATTTTAATCACTACAAATGTCCTTCCTTAAGAAACATTACACCCCACCTCCAAGGGAAGCAGCATGCTAACCATGTAAAGAATCACGATGACTCCGTTTCCACATGGCTCACCATCTTCCTCTGAAGACAGGATTCCTAAGCACTGACCCCAGCTTGCCCTGGATGTGGCATGACCTCTAAGAAGGTAACTCTAAGAGCAGAAGGAGAAAAAACCACCAGCTTCTACTTACACAAGGGTGGGATTTACTGACTGTTAAATAAATAACACTGGTCAAAAACTTAGTGTAAGTATCAAAAAAAAATTTATCTTTATTATCCACCCCTAATCCTTTAGCATACTTGCACTTAAATACCTATTTACTCTTAAGAAGAAACAGTTTACAACATCTCAGAACACTTTTAGAGTATCTCATAATCCCCAGTTGGTAAATTATTCATTTTTAACAGAAAATCTCTTCACTCATCCCACTTAGTCTCATATTAAGAACCACTGATGAATAGTCTCATAACAGTAACATTTTACATAATTAAAATTGCTTTTAAGCCACTGTTTTCCCTTCCTTCCACTAAATAATGCCAAAGTCTTTATCATCTCAGAATGGGTTCTAGTAGTCAATTATCTACTCATTGCCATTCTTCTAATCTAGCTATCCAAGTTCTTCCTAGCTCTCAAAATTAGAGCTCCAAATTGTCGAGTCATTTAATTATAATTAACCAACACCAAAACCCATACCACTCATTTATTTATTCATTCATTCAATAAATAAATGAAATATTTTGGGACTTCCCTGGTGGCACAGTGGTTGAGAATCCGCCTGCCAATGCAGGGGACACGGGTTCAAGCCCTGGTCCAGGAAATCCCACATGCCGCGGAGCAACTAAGCCCGTGCATCACAACTACTGAGCCTGCGCTCTAGAGCCCACGTGCCACAACTACTGAAACCTGCACACCTAGAGCTCGTGCTCTGCAGTAAGAGAAGCCACTGCAGTGAGAAGTCCGCGCACCACAACAAAGAGTAGCCCCCACTCACTGCAACTAGACAAAGCCTATGCACAGCAATGAAGACCCAATGCAGGCATAAATAAACAAACAAACAAATAAATAAATGTTCTGAACTTACTACGAGTTGAGAGCTTGAGATTCAGAGTAGAACCAGACAGATGAGTCCCTCATCTCATGGAGCACACGTCCTAAAATATATTAGAAGACAAATTTAAATGTGAAACTTATAAAGGCTATGAGGAAAATAAAACCAAATGCTGGCCTAAATAATGGACTGGGATAGGGACTGCTTAAGATAACATGACTGGGGAAAGTCTTTCTGAAGAGGTAACACTTAGACTGAACTCTAAATGATCTCAGGAGGCAGACATGAAAAGGTGTGTGGAAAAGTATTCCAGGCAAAGGATACAGCCTACGTACAATAGGATACAGCCCTGAGATGGGAAGGTCAGTGTGACTACAGCTTGATCTGCAAAGATAAGAGAGCAGTGAGGGGAGGCAGATGGGAACCAGATCAAATCCACCTTGTTGAACATTGTTAGGAGTTCATCTTGCAAGTTCCATAGGGTAATGATTCCATTAATGAAAGATCGTATATATGTTTTTCCCTGGAGAGTAAATGCCAAGAGTATGATCCTATCTGATCCTATCACTATTGTGTACTCTCTTTCACTTTGTGGTTTCCAGTATTCCCAAGGTCTCTCTGCCATTGGCATCTCTAGCCCCCTGGTAGTTCTCTTCCATCTTTGAGCTCCTCTTCTGAAACATAATGTTCAGATCAATCATTTTTTACAAGGCAAGATTTAATTCTAACATAACTGAACAGCTGAGGTGCAATCCACATAGTTTTTCACATGTAATTATTCTTCTCTCGGCCAACAGGAAGCAATAGTTAAGAGCTTAGGCTTTAGATTATCAAAACCATGTTCTATTTCTGTTTTTGACACTTTTACTGTGTGTACCTAGTGCATTACTTTATCTGTCTGAATTTTTTTGGTCTGAAAAATGGATAGTAGGCTATATCCCTACCTCAGAATTGTAAGTTTTGACGGAGATAATACACAGTAATCCTCAGCAGATGGCCACTAATAATAATGCTGTTCAACAAGCAAAAACCATAGAACTTTGCAGTAAAAAGAGATGATGGATCTTACCTTATCAATTTCTCTCATTTTGTATTTAAGCCTTTCTGAAACTAAAATAACTGTCAGTGGTAACTTCCTTCCTTCTTTCCTTCCTTCCTTCCTTAGAAGTAAACCAGATTGCCCTAGCCAATATTCTCATGGAGAAATAATTCAACTATTCACTGCTGGCTTTAGCTTTGAGGTTTGGCTATAGGAACTACACAGTCATTACTTAAATAAATCACAGATACAGTCTTATTCCTGATGGGGCAAACTGTGATTGGAGTAGTGTATGATTTAATAAATGCTACTCATTAAAGCTTGAGAGACTCAGAAACATGAACTCTACTTTTTATTCAATTTGTTAAGTGGGAAAAGACAATAAGAAGATGTGATTTCCATACAGATCTTACCCACCAAATGTGGACTGTAATTTACAGACAAAACTCAGACAAGGAAATAAATTGTAGGCGATAGAAGAGCTGTAGTAAGCAAATATTGGGGGCTTTGTGGATATGTCAACTAAGGGCTAACATCTAGAGAAGTAGCTGTTGGGGCATGGAATTGTGTGAAGCCCACTTATTCCAAGTGCCTGTCACTGGCAAGCTTTCACATAGTTATCACACAGACATGAATTTAGCTATATAAGCGTTAAGGGAAAAAATCCTGAACCTTTAGTGAAAGTTTAACAAGTGGGCTTTTACATGAACTCTGAGTATTGTACCCATATCTAATCCTTATTGCTGGCTTTTAAAATTATTTTATTATTTATTTATTACATAAGCAAACGGCAACCACAGAAGAAAAACAGAAAGTATAGTATATTCATAATTTTCCCACTCAGAAAGAACGATTATTAACATCATGCTCTTTACCCACACACATATACACATTAATTCTTCACACATTCAAGTTAATTCTTATTTTACCTAAAGAGATATATCAAAGGAAATTGAGACAAATTTCTACACCTAATACTTTGTTACACCAAAAAAAATAATTATCACAAATGAAAAACACATTTCATATGGAGAACTTCAAATTTTCACAGTTATTGTTTACTACAGTCATCCCTCAGTCTCCAAGGGAGACTGGTTCAGGAACCCCTCCTTCTCCAAAGATACCAAAATCTGCAGGTGCTCAATCCCCTCTTATAAAATGATGTAGTTATTTGCCTGTAATCTATGCGCATGCTCTTGTATACTTTAAATCATCTCTAGATTACTTATAATACCTAATTCAATGTAAATGCTATGTAAATTGTTGCTGGCATGCAGCAAATTCAACTTTTGCTTTTTGGAACTTTCTGGAATTTTTTTTCAAACATTTTTGATCCACGGTTGAATCCAAGGATTCAGAACCCATGGATATGGAGAGCCAACTGTACTCAATTGATTAACAACTCCTTTTCTTCAGGAATGTATAAAGGGGTTATGACAACAAATTCCATTCTAATTCAGTAAGACTTTACTAAAAACTTTTTAGTGTGGGGAAATACAAAATAAGTGTCCATGCTTTTGAGGAAATATATCTGCAGGGAACACACACACACACACAAACCTCAATTATTTGGGCAGAATAATTGGTAAGGGGCAAGAAAAACACATTGAGTTTCTGGAGCTGACGAGGTCAATGTCCATCTTTTTCAAAGTCTTAGCTATGAAGTTGGAATACTACTACCTTCTCCTCCTTTCCTCACAAGAGGAAAGATAGTGTGTAAAATCCATTACACACTTTGCATTCTCAAGATTTTTCTGAGTTTTCTATCACCTACTTTTTATTCCAGTTTGCTGGACAGATGGGATTTCTAAGTTATTTTGCAGATACAGACTCAACCAAGAAGGCAAATATTTACCTTTTAAATGTCTTTTTGATTTGTCATGAAGGGCAATTGATGCAGCCACTTTCAATCCCTTTTTAATTTTAACCTCCCTTTAATTTTTTCTAATTTGCTTTAATATTTATTTGTTTTATTACGTATGGCAACCCTTGTTAAGATGTCCTATGCACTGCTGCACCCATTGGCTAGAATCCTCATCCCCTCTCCTTCACCTATTACCTCCTGTCTTCCTGTTCTGAACCCAATTATCCTTTCCTCAGGGAGAACTTTGTTTATGCCCTCAAGATTTTCCAACTTCATGGTCTCATAGCCCCATTTATATACTCTCTCAAATTCTCATCTCAGTGTAATTTTAGATTTATTTGGGTGATGATTCACTAGTGCTTTTCTCCCTCACCAGACGATATGCTCAAGTTTTTGGTCACAACTGTATTCGCAGTGCCCAGCGCAGTGCACAGGACATGGAAATATTTAACAAATGTCTGTTTGATAAAATTTCCTGAGACAACAGATACTTTTTTTTTTACCTAATTTGATTGCATCCCCAATCTTTATTCAGTGCTGTCTATAAGGTAGATGTAGCATATGCTAAATGCGTGGCTTTCAATAAGTCGACACTAAGGAACTACTACACATTTGCATTACTATAATTTTTCAAAATTCATAAGTAATATCTTTTTACCCATTCTACATCTAAAGTGAGTAATCCCTTTTTAACAAGAACAGTTTGCTCTAAACCTGGTTCAGTCATAGCAGTACATACAATAGGCTCTGTATCCTGTATTATCACCAAAACAGGAATAGAGTAAATCTTTACTCTCTGTCCATGGCTTATGGAAAGATCTGACTCTGAATTTAGCAATGATTTATCTTATACCTAAGAAATAGGAGTACCAAATTAGCTCACGGCCCTGATATAAAAGAGGAATCTAAAAATTCTATTAAAAGTTGTTGCCAGGGCTTCCCTGGTGGCGCAGTGGTTGAGAATCCGCCTGTCGATGCAGGGGACACGGGTTCGTGCCCCAGTCCGGGAAGATCCCACATGCAGCGGAGCGGCTGGGCCCGTGAGCCATGGCCGCTGAGCCTGCGCATCCGGAGCCTGTGCTCCGCAGCGGGAGAGGCCACAACAGTGAAAGGCCCGTGTACAGCAAAAAAAAAAAAACAGTTGTTGCCATTTATTCACTTGCTAGTTGACACATTTTTAATTTAAACTGACTTTATAAAAATCATCTTGCTTTTCCTTGTGGTTTCAAATAAAACTCATTTAATTAATACAATTACACGTTATTATCCAAAATTATCTATTCATCATAAACTTTGAGCATCTAATGTAAATCAGCCACAACACTGAGTGTTGACACAATTAAAGAAATCCAGCCTAGACAACAGTTTCTACATTTCATTCACTTCTCTTTCTCTAAAACATCAAGAGTCCAAGAACTTAGTTCACTACAACCTTTATTACAATTTTTTTATCATCTCATTCTCTAGTACTTCAAAATTCCCAAGTCTCTCCCTCTCTCTCTTTCACTCCTAGAGAATATTATAGTTTATAAGCACTCAAAACTCATCTCCTTTGATAAATAGTAAGAAGCTCTTAGCATGATCTAATTCTTCAGTAACTTGGTTACTGAAAAAAGGTGTGTGTGTGTGGGTGTGTGTGTGTGTGTCAGTGAGTCTGTGTGTCATTATAGGGGTGTGTGTGTGTGTGTGTGTGTGTGTTGGGTATGTGTCCCAGAGATCCACAGCTCGGGCACAAATAAGAAAGAGTGGAGAGGAAGAGACAGTGCCATCAAAGACAGAGCACCACAAATGAGAATGTGAAAGTGAGTCCTGATAGCTTCTTTTTCCAAATCCCAAGCCCCTTTATACTATCACCTTTCTGTTGCAACATACACAGCCATGGGCATTTTAAGAAGCACAGTAACATCATCTTTCAAATTCATATCCTAAATCATGATATAATGCTTCAGTGTTCTGAGGCAGCATGGGAGGTAGTTTTCCTAATCTTTCCCTATGATCTCTCGATCGACACTCAGCTTGGATCTTTCTGAAGTTCCCATAACTCCTTTCTCGCCTGTCTGAACAGTAGCCAACTTAGACTTGTATTCATACATGCATATGGAATTATGTAGATTTTTGTGGGTATATTTATATACATGGTGTCATACTATGTATCATATTCTGCAACTTGCTGTTTTCATGTCTTAGAGATTTTTCCATATCAGTATATTTTTACCTACCTCATTATTCCATGGAATTGCATAGAAAAAACACATGTACCATGTCATTTTAACCAGCATTCATTGATAGGAAAAAGGTCACAACAAAAATGCCTATTAGAAAAAATGCTGTGGTAACACCCTTGTACAGGATCCTGTCTCATAGGCATGAGTGTTTCATTATGGCTAATGTTTCTCAAAACTGGCTTTACATAAGAATCATCTGTGGAGCTTTTAAAAATACTGCTGCTCGGGCTTCCCTGGTGGCGCAGTGGTTGAGTGTCCGCCTGCCGATGCAGGGGACACGGGTTCGTGTCCCGGTCCGGGAAGATCCCACATGCCGCGGAGCGGCTGGGCCCGTGAGCCATGGCCGCTGAGCCTGCGCGTCCGGAGCCTGTGCTCCGCAACGGGAGGGGCCACAGCAGTGAGAGGCCCACGTGCCGCAAAAAAAAAAAAAAAAATACTGCTGCCCATGCTCCCCAGCCCCTCCCCAACCTGACCAGTTAGATCAGAATTTCTGAAAGTGGAATCCAAGCATAGGGATTTAGTAAAATCTCCCTAAGTAATTTTAATATCCAACCAGGGTAGAGAGTCATTACTAATTGTCAAGAATTCGAATTGCTGACTTGAAGGATATATACATTTTACATCTTGAACTCATTTTACAAATGGTTAAATTCCATATAATTGCAAGTTTTGTACTATCATTACTTCTTCTGCTCTAAGTCTCAGAAAATCTAAAAGTATAAACCAAGTACTAGGAAAGGGTCTCCTTTTCAGCTAAAACGGTAGCTCCCCAGAGATCTAAAGTGGGTGTCCACCCCATCTCAAATAAATATTTTCACAGCACTTGGTTTGCTTTCTTTATCAGTTGTGACAATTTGCCATCATTTCACTTTGTTGATTACTGTCTTTCACAGCCCCCAATCTTCAGCAGAACTCCAAGAGAACAGGAACCAAATCCATATTGTTCACCCAGTAAGCCTAATGCTATTATAACAGGGCCTAGCGTATTATAGGTGGTCAATATGTGTGATAAATAAATCCCTGTGGTTGCCTGGTCAGTGGATAATCATGTTAGGTTGTGATAAGGAAGTGAAGGGGAAATACTGTCTGCTCTCATTTTCCAGGCCCAAACTTTCCAAATAGAAAATATTTTAACTTAGCCAAAAAGAACCTAAAAACCTACACAATCCTTTAAGAAAAAGACTGATGTGTGTTGAATCTTGACCATGTAGTAAAAAAAAAAAATACAAAGGGATTAGAAGGTAGAATGTGATGAACCACCTTCAGTAGTGAATCTGTCCTTTCTCTGCCATTCCCCTGCACTTTGATAAGACTCTAAAAAATGTATACAGTAAATGGTACAGTTAAGCATGAGGAACACTTGGAGATCTGAGCACAGGGCAAATCAGCTGCCACTAAGAACATGATTCCTCAGCTGTTACCCTTCTTTCTCCTCACAAGTAAGACTTGTCACATGGGCCTACAAAAAGGAAGGGTCAAGAGAGAAATTTCACTTTGATTCTGATTATTATATTAAATTACTTAGGATCATAGTTGCAGATAGGCTCTAAATTCTTCTTTCTCTGCATATAATTTCTGTGTGTAACTAGTAACACCTAACAAAGTAACATTTAGTGATATATCGTGTCCAATAGGACTAACCATTTCAAAAAAGGCCTCAGTGCTATGAATTGTGTACACCTTTAGACCTTCCTTCTATAATATGCCTGGCCAAAACATAAAGATTGTTGACTAAGTAGGAATGAGATCTTACACCTCCTTTCTTTGAAGTTTCAGGGTGAATTAGTTTTACTTCTTTTAGTTCATGGGTTTTTTAAATAAATTATTTCTTTCAGGATAGTTGTAGATTTATAGAAAAGTTGAGGGGAGATCCCATGTACTCCACACCCAGTTTCCTCTATTCTTATCATCTTACTTTAATATGGTACATTTGTCACAATTAATGAACCAATATTGATACACTAATATTAGCTGAAGTCCATGCTTTATTCAAATTTCCTTAGTTTCTACCTAATGTCCCTTTTTTATTCTAGGATTCCAACTGGGATACCACATTTACTCGTCATGTTTCCTTAGGCTCCTCTAGGCTGTGAAAGTTTCTTAGACTTTCCTTGCTTTTGATAATCTTGACTATTTTTTAAAGTGCTCCTCAGGAATTTTGTAAAATGTCCCTCAATTTCAGTTTGGTGTTTTTCACATGATTAGACTATGTTGTGGGTTTTGAGGAGGAGCCTGTCAAACACCACCTCAGCCTCATGGTCAAGGTTAATACCAAGAGTAATGTCATGTTGATAGCATGTACCCTCGATAAGATATGAATGGCATTGTACCTTTGTGATTTCCACTTTTCAAGAAGAAAACTTTACACCAACATATTTTTCCTCCGTGAATTTATAAACCTATGATACATATTTCCTAACACAAAGGATTTAGACATATAGTGAGATCAAGCCATTCCCCCCCTTAATATGAAATAAAGTGTTCCAATTTCAAATCGTTTTGCTCAGAAGACATAAAGCTCTTTTACTTGTAAGCCTGTCACAGATATTAAGGGATGTCTGCACATGGAGCAAAGTATTAATATAGGCTGTGAGTTAAAGTTAGAGCATAGCCATCACTCAGTAATTCATTTGATAATCCAAAGGAAAACAAACTGGTGGACAAATTTCTGCTATTTACAAAAATAGTTTCTATTATAAAACACTGCATTATTTTTTAAATTCTAATTATTTAAATTTGAGACAAGGAATATGCTTAGGTGAAATATGTTCTGATTCTCATGACTGTCTTACATGTCAGAAATGAGTATGAGCAGCTAATTTAGGTAATGATTGAGCCCTTGATGTGGGGTAGCATGGGGGAGGGAGCTAATAAAAAAGCTTCTCCTGAACCTATATGGATAACATAATCCAGTAGATCAGGCCACTATGTGAGATCAGACTAACTGCGGGTCAGTGGTGACTTAATGAATGATTGCTCATATGAGTCTTAATCCCTCTTAGCTATAATATATGGAGAGGAATAGTGACCCTCCCCAAGTTGTGGAATGCTTTTATATCAGACCAAAAGAAAATGGCTAATAAATCTATCTTTAAACACAATTATATTTAACAATTACAATATATAATGTGTGTGTTTACACATATACACTTATATATGTATACTTTATATGTATAAGTAAACATACATATAATGTTTATATATTCTCATATATGTAATGTGTAAATTTGCTCCTTTAAAATCCGAAACTTGGGGCTTCCCTGGTGGCGCAGTGGTTGGGAGTCCGCCTGCCGATGCGGGGGACGCGGGTTCGTGCCCCGGTCTGGGAGGATCCCACATGCCGCGGAGCGGCTGGGCCTGTGAGCCATGGCCGGTGAGCCAGCGTGTCCGTGTCCGGAGCCTGTGCTCCGCAACAGGAGAGGCCACAACAGTGAGAGGCCCGTACCGCAAAAAAAAAAAAAAAAAAAAAAAAAGAAATCCCAAACTTGCTACTGGGTTTTTTTGGTTTTGTTTTTGTTTCTTGGTTTTTTACTGATTAATGACTACTCAGTAATTATATATCTCACAAGTTAACAGAAGTGAGGGTTGTGCATTGGCTAATCACAGGATTAGCACATTGGCTAATAACGTGTTTCTTCATATGAAAGTCTAGTCTTGCAAACTGAGAAAGCCAAGGATAGAAAAGGAAAAACTTTCAAGTTACTCACCAAAATTTCCACCTACTGATAAAGTCCTTTTCTCTCTTTATCTCTCTGGCCACTTAGGTAAATTTAAAATTTTATCTTATCTCCCTAGTATGGATAAAAAATTTAGGTGATAAATAATTAGACTTAGTTCCATTTAGGAAGTAAAATAGATAAATATCTACTGTGATTGAAAGTTACTTAACTCTTAGAAAAAGTGTTTGGCAAGAGGGTAAATCTTCCTGTTATTTCCATCCCATTTGATATTTTTCATTACAGAAAAAAGTTAAGTGACAGGAAGGGGTTTTTAATTATTTTTCTTAGCATACAATTCACCACCATTTAAGAGAGAGAAAGAGTCAGAGTTTGTACTCCCTAGAAGGGAAGCCACTTTAAGACTTAATGGGCTTTCCTTATACGTCTGCTTTTTATTTTTAAACACCACCACCTCTTTGCTGACAAACATTTTCTTGCAAATTATGGCAAGGGAGGAGGGGCATGAGAAAATAAGCTGCGTGAACGCTGGTGATACTCCCTCTGCCAAAATTCCAAGTTGAAATCAAATCCTTCAGTAAAGTTTCTTAGGCATAGGGGGAAAAAAAAGATTTACAACTTCAGCAGAACTGTCATTCTACCAAGAGAAAGGATCAGTCAATCTACTTTACTTTCACCAAAGGATCTGAATCTGGCTGGCTTTGTCATACTTCTTTCTCCTTTATACATGGAGGTAGAGGGAGGGGGGAAGAAAAGCGCACGAGGAGTTAAAAAAATTGATGAAGCCCTGACCCTTTAGTTTCCATTTATAGTCTGGGCCGGAATGCCATCCCCCTGGACTAGCAAACTGTCCAATCCAGCCTCAAGTGTCAAGATGCTGTTAGGCACTAAGTGAACTATATATGCATGCCCTTATACCATTTAATGCTCTGGGTCCACCTTCAAGACACCAGTCTGTGGATCAGGCGAACCACCACTCCTCTTCCAAGAATCAGTTTGACAGGTTCTTTAGGAGGTTCTCCTTCTATTTTTTTTTTAACCCATCCTTTTAAACACAATGGCACCAAAGAAGGACGTGAAGAAACCTGCTGCCGCTGCTGCCCCAGCCCCTGCCCCTGCCCCGGCACCTGCACCTGCACCTGCACCTGCACCTGCCCCACCCAAAGAAGCAAAGATTGACCTCTCTGCCATTAAGGTAATGAAAAGGGTGAACTGTTTGGTCACTGAAACATCTTTCAACAGTAGGGAACACTAGGAACTTTCAGAGGGGCATATTTTTCATTGAGAGGAATGGAGTTACTAAGCAAACTGGTGGATTTGGGTAGAAGAGAATCTTGATTTAAAAAGTAAATAAACTGTAGCATATAATTTCACTAAAATTATTATGAGTATGGCATTATATTTGGAACCTGTATTTGCTCTACTTTTTGTTTCTGTTTCCTTTTTTCCCTAAATTGTCAAAGTGCAAAATGTATAATTTTACAAACATTTAAACCAGTGGTTTCTTTTTTTTTTTTAATAAAATCTCTATGGAAACTGGATCTCTTCCTTAAAGCTACATCAAAAGGAAAGTTTTAGTCCCTACTTGTTTCCAAAAGTTTAAAAACAGCTGATGACCCAGTTGTCCGAGATGTATTTATTTGACATCTGCTTTATTTCATCTGAAAAAGAGATTTTTGCAATTCAATTCCCCCTCCAGCTTTGCTTAATAAAATTTGATACCACACTAAATGACATCCCAGTGCAGACAACTACGCACTCAAGTGTTTCAGTGACTATAACTGTCATCTTGTTTATTTATATATACATTATTTAATTCAAAATGTGAGTTGCTTCTAAATGAAACTAACTCCCCCCAAATATGGTAAAACTTGCTAGTTATACAGCTTTGAGCTTATGTCTTTGACCTCTTGCATACTGATCTTGAACTAAAGAGAATGTGATTGATTTTCATGTCAACACTTTGCTGTGATCAAAGTTCTCCACTGCCAAAAGATTATCCGCTTTTGGAAGAATGACGCCATGGATGTGCCTGTTTCCTCTCGGCAATGTGACCCATCAAATGTGCACCATCTCCTCATTCATTGGGCTCTGATTGGTCTGAATGACAGTTTGAAAATCTTCATCTAGGGAACCCTGCCTTGTATGGAAAACTAGTGGGTGAAAGTGCCTAGGAGGTGATCATTTCACTTAAGCCAATAGTTCTGTGCTTAATAAATCTGAATTTTGCTAACTTAATACTTGCTGACATTTAATATGCTGTTTACTTGCAACAGCCAAGCTAACCTATAAATAAATAATTCATTGACTATTTGAGTATAACTGTAGATTCTTAAAAATATTCCTGACATAAATATTGAATCAGATCACCCTTAGATGTATATGATGATATTAAGTAAATATATTCCAAATTTTTATAGCATTCCAATTAAACATGAAATTTTATGTTTCAGAGTAGAAGTAGATCTTGACAGACATTTTCTCTTGAGTTAGTAGGTAACTGAAGTCATATTTGGAAAATAGTTAGTCGTAGAATCTAATATTGATCAGGAACTATTCTTAATTTATATCCACTTAGGAGACAAAAATGAATGTCATATCTTCCAGTAAATGTTTTTCTGTCTTGAGGACTACATGCATACAGTTCATTATGAGGAAATCAAATTTTTCATCTCCAGCAATACTAGTTAATATATCTTATAGATGCACACTGACTACATTATACAATAAGCATGATTATAGCCACTGCAATAATTCCAATTGCCTCTATTCACTGACTCCCCATTTTACATTAACACTAGGGATATGAATCAGTGTCAAAGCTATTCCTCTTTATATTTACTGTGATTTATAAGACAATATCATCCCTTTGTATCTGGGACTACAAGCATTTGGAAAGGAAAAAAATGTGTCTTCTTAAGGAGAAAAAGAAGTATCCCACTAATGAAAAGAGGCATTAATTTTCTTCCCCAAGGAACAGAGTAAGAATAAGTAAATAAATAAAAATTTAGTTTGGCAGGTAAGAAGTCTCCAAGAAAAGACAAAAAATCACTTTTTAAATCCAAAAAATAAACTGATTCCTTCTTCATAGCAGAGAAGTGATGCTTTTCTGTATCTTGAAAACTGGTTTATCCTTGAATTAATGCTAGTGTGAACTAGTACAGCTAAGCAAAAGAAGGAAATACTCCTAGAGAGTCTCTGTAAAGATGGGATATGCTCCATCTTCACTATTTCATTGTAGAATTAAAGATGTGATGGATGTTGATAAGGGACACAAACCAAGAAAGGAGAAGTTAAATGAATCTAGAAGAAACAGATTATCTTTCATTCAGAGAGCCCATTCCTAATGGAAAGAGAACAAAGAAAAGAAGCATATTTTTGCACAAGAATTTAAATGGCTTTAATGATATGCATTCAACAATATGAAATCAGTGCATATTTATAGATATTACAACATAGCCAAAGAATGTGATGCAACTTGAGAACTTTATAAAATCTAATTTCATCCCAATAGGTAAGAAGACTAATTAAAATGTGCATTAAAACATTTCATATTATGATGCTTTTAATCATGTAATGGTATTTCTAGATATATTACCTCATATAAGTTATAAACGTTTTTCAAGCAGAGAAAATGAACTTTAAAGAAATTAATCGAGCTGTTATATGTGTTCATTAACTTTCTGAAAACTCGATAAAGAACAAAACTTAATTGAATTTTACACTTTCTTTCATAAATCATACAAGATTGGAAATCTAGCTGTTCTTTACACTTTGAGTAGGGCTGACGTTTAAGTGGAACTATTTTAGTGTAATATTATAGTCATTACAATCATAGTATTTAATCCCTCAATACTATCCCAGTTAATATCTATGTTCCATATTATAATATACTATGTTACTAGCCATATATTTGACTCTGCATAAACTCTGAACAATATGAATGAGTTTTATCAATTTTTTAAATGTGTTTTCCAACCTGATTTCCTGCTTTATTGGTTATTTCTTTAGAACATTTCTTTGGTTCTTCTGACATAAAACCTTTTATATTTTCTGAGGGAATGCTTACCTGATGTCCTAGCCCCATGGATTTTCTATGAATATCCTTTTCAAAAACACAAATACTGCTGATATCTGAACATTAAATCTACCGTCCTGGGTGGTTCTAAGCACTCTTTGCTTTCAGAGAGCTGATACTTCCAGCAACAATGCCCAGACTAAAGCCTGACAGAATCGCCAAGTGTGGGAAGTAAAACCCAGCATAAGTTTAGTTTCAAGTACAAACACAAGAATTAACACCTGTTGCCCAAAACTGCAACCAAATGAAATAACAAAAGTAAATAAGTATGAGATAAGCATGTGCCTAGATTTTAAAAGATCTTCAATGTTTAAGCAAATTTTTTGCATGATGCATGCCTTAGCTGATATGTCAGGATTGCTCTGAGGTGATGGGACTTTGAATCATGTCTGTCATTGTGCTGCTTAAATTTTAATTCTCGTTGTATTCACCACTCAATCAGGTCATCCCTGACCAGATACTGCAGGCGACATTACAAAAAGTGGTAACGGTACAGAATGCATTGACAGAAACTCATCAAATAACAAATCTCACAGCAACAACTGACCATATGCTTGGGAAGATTTAAACTTTCAGTTAATAAGGTGGAAGTATAGTATTCCCAATAAATACATCTACTTACTGATGAGTATTCAGTGGAGGCAAATATTATGTATTCATTGAAACACCTGACTTGTCCTTGTCCAGGTATAGGACCTTTTGTGTTAATCTATAAATTATTTTTTCTCATCTCTAACAAAGCTGATACAAACCCAGTCCTACTTAGAAGGATTGTTGGAAAAATCAAATGAGGTCATGGCTCATGAAAGGCTTTGAAAATTATAAAGTTTTTTGTAATATAATAATCAATATTTATTATGAATTTACTCTGTGCCTTATTATCTTATTTAATCCACAAAACATTACACTAAGGTTGTTTTTAGCCTCATTTTGCAAGAAAAGAAGCTGAGCCTAAATGAGGTTCAATGTCAGGCCCATGATCAAATAACAAGTATGTGACAGAGCTAGGATATAACCTAGCAGGCCAAATGCAGAGTCAGTTGTGTTAACCATATCCTAAACTACCTCCTGTTTATAAAAGGGAAGTTGCTGTTTCCAAGAATGTGAAAAGGAACCTGTTTTGCTCTTAAGGATATGAGGTTAAGAGTGGTCAATATAAGGGTGATTCTCACATTGCCCTTCACAGCCCTTCGGTAGCCAGAAGAGGAGGTGAGAGGCACACATCAGAGCTAGTTCATCAAGACTTTTGACCTTGGCAGTTCATTACTGTTTTGTTTTCCTCAGCTTCCCCCTATCTTAGCACCTGTTGCTGACAGGTTGGGTGTTCTCATTTACAGACGGAAGGTGAGATATTAAGAAACTAGAAAGACCCCCAGTCACTTTGCTCCAGCTTCCTGTAAAAAGTTGTAAATGGAATATGGATGTTAAAAATGCTATTATGAGAGTAGATTGGTAGTTGCTAGGGTTGGGTGGGGATGGGAAAAAAGAGTGAAGGTGAACGGAGGGTACAAACTTGCAGTTATAAGATTAATAAGTTCTGGGATCTAAAATACAACATAGTGACTATAGTTAACAGTACCATATTGTATACTTGAAAGTTGCTAAGAGAATAAATTTTAAAAGTTTTCACCACAAAAAAATATATATATATAACTGTGTAGTATGATGGCTATGTTAACCAACTAACCTTATTGTGGTAATCATTTCACATATCAAAATATCATGTGTTAAATCATCATGTTGTACACCTTAAACTTATACAATATTATATGTAAATTATATCTCAATAAAGCTTGAAAAAAACTATACCAAAGTATTTTTTAATATTGTTAAATGTAGTTAAACTTATTGTATTTTAAAATAATTTTGCTTTTGTTTAATTAAACATACACATATTTCAAACATGACCTCCAAATTTTTCCATCAGGTTAATATTCTAAGAATGGGATGGGTTTCTATTTTGTTTACAAATAAGTAGCATGATTTAAACTGGAAATCTCAACAAATATTCTTTGGAGTCATATATAGAAATATAATGCCACGTGTATAATGATTAAATCTTAACTAATCTGAGGAAAAGAAATAGGAATAGAAGACATAGTCAATTTCTAATTAGAAGTGAAGACATAAGTCTTCACTTCTAATTAGAAGTGAAGAGATATGTCTAAATAAGTGAAGACATAAGTTGTTTCTAAGTTTTCTTTATATAATTTTAAGAGTTTATCTTCTTTTACTCTGGCCTTTTAATACAGACTAATTTTTAATACAACTAAAATGTCAACCAATTGCGATATTCATCCATTTGTGGCATGATTATAACCTCAGAAGCAAACCAAAATTTATGTGAGATTATCACTAGGTATCAGTAACAAGTTTCCACTTTGAAACATCTACTCTGTAAAAGAACAGGTGGAGTGGAGTGGGAAGATATTAAAGGGCATTCTGTAACTCTGTCTAAAATTATATTTTAAGTAATATGTAACTGGATAATGTCTGCAATGTAAAAGGCAGTTTGGAAAGGAATAGGTATGTTCACCAATTAATAGTGAATAGCACTTTTAATTTTAAAGATAATGAAATTTGTGCAAGACAAGGAGACCACAAAGTGACAGTGCCAAATTTAGCCTCTCGACATTTTAGTGCTGAAATGAACCCCCTGGCAAGTTGTCTTTAGAAGCCTTTCCATAATTACCCGGCATTAAGCACCATCTGACTCATGGAAACTGTGGAAAGGATTATATTTAGTCTGCTGATACTACACTTTCTTCTGCTTCTCTTCATACTGGAATAGTTTTTTTATGAAAATAAGATTTTCCGTAGTTTGTTTCTGCATCAACTTCTACGGTTTGTTTCTCCCCGCAAATCAGAACCTGGAGGGCAAAAATTGCAATATACTAGTAGTAATGGCTTCAGTTATACTGGCTAAAATGTAAATTATATGGATGATAAATCTTTGTTATTCTGATCATAAATTAATAATAGTGAGTTGAAGCCAGAGCAGAAAATTTTTCCTAAAGATAAAACCACATCTTATTCAACTTTATCTTCTTCCTTCCACTGTGGCAAGTGAGGTTCTTTGTACCTAGTAAGTACCCAATGATATACCATCTCCTGATATAAGTGAGCTAGAAAATACTCATCTGAACACAGTGTTATGAAATTTTATTTTGCTTAACTCCTCTTTATCTAAACTACTTCAAAATAATATCATTTACCAAATTTTTAGGCAAATTGCCCTTTTCCATTAAAAAAAAAAGTGAGCTGCTGTAGATACTACTGACAAAAGGATGGAAAACTCACAACATTATAGAACCATAAGCAACCATAGAAATCATGCAGTTTAATATTTCATATTTGAGAAAGCTATAACCCAGATAAAAGAAGTTATTTAATCAAAAGACACATGATTTGTTACAGGAGAGCCAGAACAAAATTCAGAATACCTCAATCCCCATCTAAGTCTCTTTCCACCATATCAAAGACCTGAAATCTCCAAAATAGTAATATCAATATTCATATATCCCTGTTGTCACTAACAGAACTTCTACTCCAGATATGGAGGAAAAAGCAGATACTTATAATTTCTTAAAGCACATACACAAGGCATTTTTCAAAGCATTTTTCACAAATGCTTTTATTTTAAAAATAAAAAGAGGAAGGAAAGAACATAAACACAACTTGGATTTTTAAATTAAATTGCATACAAACAAATGCACAAAGTAGAGCAGGTGCAACTCTCACGGAAAAGCTGATGAGAAATCCAAAGTAGTATAGACTTAGGTCACATTTTTACATTTTTATTAAAATTCACTTAAACCTCTTTGTTAATTCCTGTGGGTCTAAATTGTATTATTTTAATAATTCAGCCTTTGCTCTAATGTGACTGAATTCAGTTGACTAGTCTAGGCAGGCATCCTAACCACAGAATTACTCATTTCCTCTTCTATTCAGATCAGTTTATCCAATATAACCATCTATTCTCTCTTATATTAGACAACCTGGGCTGCTACTGTATTCTCATTGATCTTAATTTCTCCTTTTTATACCATATTAGAGTCACCAGCCTAAATATAACCTTGTTGAAATAAAAAACTGCAATAAAAGTATCTATTTCCTTTAAATTAAGTGAATTGTTCTGAAGCACAAAACTCTCAGAGTTCCAAAATAGTACTTCTGCTAGCCTTTTACAATGATTCCTCATAACTCTAAGACTGAAGTGAAAATTATTAAGTTTTTGTTAGGGTTTGCATACATCCAGGTCTTTGTTCTCCCTGCCAGGCATTAAATCAAAGAACATGCAGCAATGTTTTCTTGACTGAAAACTGGCCCTGGTTAGATTAAGGTCTTTACTTAGCCTCACCAGTCATTAGCCCTATTGTAATATCTAGCAGTGATGATGAAGTTCTTTAAAGACTGTAGTCTATGGTCCTTCCTAGGGCATTAGCCCTCAGTATTCAACATCACATATCTTCCAGATCGTCTTTAATTATAGCTCTTCTTGTTATACTAAAGCTTAAGATACATCAATTCCAGAGCCTGTTTGATTAAATGCATTTTAATATTTTTCTATAAATCAATTCCTTCTATATACCAGAAATTTTATCTTGTCTTTAATCAGTTAACGAAACCTCATGATTACTATTAGAAAAGTACTTCACAAAGTGAAAAATAATCTGAAAACATTGCAATAAAAATCTTTTTTAGTACCAGTACCTTGCTGACTACTACTTACCTACATTCAATACTAAATAGTACATAAATCGTAAAAATGTGGAAGGTAGTTATTTTACCAACACTCTAAGATAAGTATTTAGGCTAAAATGGAAACACCCTTTAAAAAAACAAATTGGGGGTTGGCAAATTAGAAGTCCTGATCATAACATTTATATAAAATCTAAGGAAAGATTCTGGAAATATAAAGGCATATACATCAATAACTTAAAATGAGCATGCCTACTATATGCATGGCAGTTCTAGGTGCTAGAGATACAGCACCAAAGGAGAATGTGTGCCCCTACTCTAGAATGTAAGCTCTTTGAAGGAACTGACAAGGTCCGTTCTCTCAAGGAAGATAATATCCTATGGACCTAGAGTTTGTCATACAGAGTGAAGTAAGTCAGAAAGAGAAAAACAAATACCGTATGCTAACACATATATATGGAATCTAAAAAAAAAAAAAAGAAGAAACTGGTTTCTGAAGAACCTAGGGGCAGGACTGGAATAAAGACGCAGAAGTGGAGAATGGACTTGAGGACACAGGGAGGGGGAAGGGTAAGCTGGGACGAAGTGAGAGAGTGGCATGGACATATATACACTACCAAATGTAAAACAGATAGCTAGTGGGAAGCAGCCTCATGGCACAGGGAGATCAGCTTGGTGCTTTGTGACCACCTAGAGGGGTGGGATAGGCAAGGTGGGAGGGAGACGAAAGAGGGAGGAGATATGGGGATATATGTATATGTATAGCTGATTCACTTTGTTATACAGCAGAAACTAACACACCATTGTAAAGCAATTATACTCCAATAAAGATGTTAAATAAATAAATAAATTTAAAAAAAATAAATAATAAATCTTCAGAAAAAAATTAAATAAAAATAAAAAATTTTTTAAAAGATAATATCCTAGAGGAGAAGACTTGTTTGAAGGAGGAACTTACTATACATCTGTTCTAAAGATTTTAATTTAATTAAAATTCTGCTGAACATATAATATAGGCAAGGTATTTTATAGAGTTATGGGGGATACAATCTAAGTATAAGGCAAGGGTAGCCTTCCAGGAGGGAGAGGCTCACACTTGGGTTCACATCATGGACCAAGGGAAATGGTCTCCAGTAACAGCCTGTGCTTCCCAAAAGTTTACAGTCAGGAAGGTTAAAACATATTTCAGTGGCAGAAAGGATAGCTCCTAGTATCCTAGGAGCTAGGCAAATAGTAAAGGTTCTTTCAAGGGCTTTGAAGGATAGTTAATTTCTAAGAAGCAGAAATGACAGGAGAACATTCCAGATAGAAGAGACTTAAAATTTAATTTTCAAAACAAACCAAATGATGATATAGCAAACTGAGTCCAAAATCAGCTGACATTTTGTATTCATATCACGCCTTTCTTCAAAGGGTTGATTACTTCATCATTATAACACCCAGGAAGAGATACAAGAGAATGTTTTGGCCATTTGTAAAAGTGTACCAGAGAATAAATAGCATCTCCCACTTATTCTATGGGCACAATATCTAGGTCTTCTTACTTTTAAACTATAGTTTATTGTCTAGACTAGACTAAACTGTAGCCTTCTCTACCATTGTCAATAGCTTGCTTAAATGTTTACTTTGATCCTCAGTAAGCACAAAAAAATCTACACTCTCATTCTCTATGTGATAAAGATACAGGTAAAAACTAGAGTGAAATAGTTTAACTGCCTCCATTATATTTTAATAAATAATAAACCTTTACATAATAGGCAAGTGCTTATGAATAGCTTATTTATAACGTAAATACAGCTATTAAAATGACTTTCCAGTTTACTTGACAGATTTGACACAAATTGATTGTATTTTATATGTATTCAAGGACACATTTTTCTATCTGAAAAAAATGAAAATGAGCATTATGTAGGTTATATGATGGGATGGGCATTATGTAAGACAACTTTGATGAGTTTGTTTTGTATTATCTATAGTTATTAATTCTACCAAAGATATATGCTAGTGCTCAATACTTATCATAGGGCAATTCAAATTTAATGACACAATACCTAAATACAAGAGTAAAACACAAAGAAACATGGTCTGCTCTAATGGCTTTAATTTTTGCATCAGAAATCATGAGACTCCAAATTACACAACTATCAAAGGTGACAAATTTCTACCTTTGTCCCTCCCTCTCATTTTCCCCTAATGAGTCAAAGGATTTAAATTTTTTCTATTAACTTCCATTTCCCAACAACCTCTCAAAATGTCAATCTATTCATGAAGATATGTCTACCTGGCTACTAATATTTTTTTTTTTTTTTTTTTTTTTTTGCGGTATACGGGCCTCTCACTGTTGTGGCCTCTCCCGTTGCGGAGCACAGGCTCCGGACGCGCAGGCTCAGCGGCCATGGCTCACGGGCCCAGCCGCTCCGCGGCATGTGGGATCTTCCTGGACCGGGGCACGAACCCGTGTCCCCTGCATCGGCAGGCGGACTCTCAACCACTGCGCCACCAGGGAAGCCCCAACTACTAATATTTTTTAAGTTATATTTTCAATTCTAATTTTGGGACTCAGACTCCATGAGATCTTTTTCACTACTTACAAACTTCGGACAAAAAATGATACGCGTTTAAATGCTGATTTCTTTCCAAATGGCATGGGGAAAAGCTGCAAAGTATACATCTGCCTAGCAGAGGGAGATTATGCTTTTTGTGACCATTCCGTTAAAAATAGTTGCTGAAACAGTACTTAAATTAGAATTTAACTCTAACATTCTTTATGCCTTTGAGCTGCTTTAAATATGTATAAAACTGATAAACATGTCTGAACTTTAGTTCTGACTAGACTGGTCTCTTCTCAGTACCATTCTAGGAAGGGAGTTGTCCCCTATTTTCAGGTAAGCTGTCATAAAAACTTACTACCAGCCAATGCCATGGATACCTTTAAAATTCTAAAGTACAACTTTGCATTTCACAACACCTGCTTTTTATTCTTTTGGTTCTCAGTCTGGTGACTGAGTCATAAAATGTTTGACATGGCAGAACGGGAATCAGCACATTCTGGTAAGAACATAAGCAACATTTTTAAATTTTAAAAGAACATGTACAGAATGAGAGAAAAAGAACACAAAATGGTCCATCAGCTTTCCCTCCTAGAAGAACCTCATAAATTCAAAAAATATGACTAGTCAGCCACCATAAAGATAACAGGTAGGAAAGCAAATACCCAGCCCTAATGTAAGAAAACTGAGGGAGAGTGCTGAAAATGGAGATTAAAACCATTCCTGGCTTAGATAAACTCTATACTCCTGAAAATACAATGTACAAAGAGTGGTCTTTAATTGGAGATTTCACAAACTGACCAGATTTTCACTTGGGTAGACCCAAGAAACACACAAAATGTATGCACCCCTTTCAAGTCCTCTGAACTTTACCACAAGGGACAGAGCTGCAGAGAGTGTTTCTTCTATAGCAGTTGCCATTTGAAACCCCAAACCAGTCCCATCCAGAAAGTTCCATTTATACCAAAACTGCTGACTTGAAGCTTGCAAAGTCCATAATTCACCAAGAGAAGGGATCAGCTGTAGCCTTTAGAGAAATTCTAAGCTCCTCTGCCACTGAACAAATAGGAAGCTTCTTAAAGGAAGATGCTCAAGAAAACATCTCAGGGATAAAGACCATAAAAGTACTGATAGGCATTGGTCTCACCATGGCTGTCCACTCTTAGGTTCTGATTTCCTAAAAATAGACCTCAGGGTACAGATCCCTCTTTCCCTTTGCCCTAAGAAAGCTAAAAAACTCTCCAAGGGGAGTGGCTACTTCTCTCTGAAACCTGATGCTAGCTGTGAGGTCACAGCTTCTCCAGAAATAAAAGGCAGCCTCGGCAAGGGAGGCCCCCACTCAGGGATTGGAGCAGCCCTCAACTCACTCTTCAGCTTCGCCGCTGTCTGCAGCCCAGAAGCTCCATCATGGTGGGTCCTGTGAGAAAACTACTTGTAATTTATAGACAGATATAGACAGTAGATAGGAATAAAATTGAGGAGAGAACATATTCAGTATGTGTGTAGAATCTACTTTTGGTTTTTATTAAAGTGGGTTGAGGACAGGAGAGATTAATTCAAGGTATTATGCCAACTGGAAAAATATGTCTTACTCCCAAAAACAGTACTTTATGCTTCACCAACTTTCTATATCACATAAGTTTTATTATATCTAAATTTAGGGGAAAACCTCCAACTATAGCAAAATACTATACCTTAAAAAAAAATCCAATGATGCTGATAACTAAAATTAAATAAACTACTTTCCATGCATTGGGTAAAAATATACTGGTTAAATAGAAGAAAGACTTCAAATGACCTTTTTAATGCAGTGTGTCTGTATTAGACGTATGTTAAATACACCATAGGTTATTATATTATTCCAGAAAGAATCTGATTTAGCATTTGTTAAATCATTGATTCATGGATTAAGATATAGAAAGATGTTCCCTAACTATCTTTTGCAACAGCTTTTTATTTTTCCTAGATTCAAAAGTATCCTAAGGCAACCTTTTTATTCTATGACACCTACATAGCTTCCTAAAAATCTCAGAGCAGAGAGCACTCTCTTCTGTCAACGCATTTGAAAGAGTACTAGTTGTTTCTTTCTTTCTTCCTCTCTCTCGCCATTGCAGTCCTTCAGTGCTGACCAGATTGCTGGTAAGTGAATTGAGCTTCTCTATTCCAGAGGTAGGCAGAGCGCTTCTTAGCCTCTGAAATACCACTCATCTGCAAGACATGTTACTGCATGGCTCAACCTCTTAGTATCCAAGCCATGCCTGAACTCTGAAAAGTAGGCATACATTTTCAGCTTACTTTGAAGATTACTCAGGGAATGAGCTTGGATACATTTGAAAATCAGGACATTTTTGTTTGGTTAAAATATTCTTTGTGGTTAATTTCTTTCTAACAGATCGAGTTCTCTAAGCAACAGCAGGATGGTAAGTCTAAACGATATAATATGTGCACACTCATAAAGATGGCATGTGAGAAAACCAACTCTCTTGAGATGAGATTAGCTCTTTCTAATTATCCCCACTGATGTTGTCACTCTAAATATAAATGCTCTCAATCACTCTAAATATAAATTCTCTCAACATGAACCCTTCACGTATAATCAGCAATCAAAAGTTTAGGCAAACAAAAGCTAAATACCACAAAATAATTTCTTGTATTCACTGGTTTCTAAATAGAACCAATTTGATACAGTAGGTAATACCATACATATACCCCCCAAAAATATGTGGATTCTGGATGGCTAATTTGTTAATCAAATCCCTAAAGAATGATTTGGCAGGTCTAAATTATTCAATTTAGAAAACAAAATTGATTCTAAAACTGCCCAATTACCAAATACACATAATTTCAGTGGGCACCATAGTGAGTTGAGAGAAATAGCAGGTGAAGTGGATATAGAAAAAATGTGCATTCAGAGAAAATGAGGGGAAAATTATTTATCAAAAAACTGTGGGAGGAGCCTTAGCCATCTCCTGGTCCATCTTTAGAGATGCAGGACAGGCTCCCAGAGAGGTGTTGAGACTGACTCAAAGATCCAAAGAATTAGTGATAGGGTCAAAATCTAATATTACTTTAAATTAATTAGAAATTTATTTCATAGAAACAGTTTCTAACTAGAAGACTTCAAATTCTGGAGATTCAAAAGAATATGAATAGTTTCCCTAAGACTTCCACTTTTTCTTCTTCAGGTCTTTGGATCCAAGAGATCCTGTGCCCTAAGACTCTTATTGTTTCACTGGAAAGTGTAGGGCAGAATGTCTTATGAAGTGAGTCACATATTTAAATAAACTGAGACAAAAATACATCTATAGAAGGGATGGAAGAAAATTTCAGTTATACAATATTGTATAAATTGGATATTGGTCATAATGATAAGTATGTATATATGTTATGATTTATAATATATAAATAATTGTGATAATACTCATAGGTATATAATTATACTCAGTTCTCTATCTAAAGGATTCAACATTTTTCAGCCTGTTTCAGTGTCTGGAATATCTCATGTTTGGAAATCAGTTAAGAAAAAAAAGGATATTTGCTATTGTACAGACTCATATATATCTACATCATGGTTAATGCCTTCATGCAGACAAATTAGATGACCTGATGACTCAGAACCCATGATCATTTGAAATTATACTACAAAGGACTAATTTTTCTTATTGAAAACAGTTGGTAATTCTACTCTAATTTGTTTGATTTTTAATGTATTTTAACTAATGATGCTGCTACATTATCTGCTACTGTACCCCAGTCCTCTTAAATATCTAATTTATGTGTCATTATGACTGCCAAACTATGGTAGAACCAAGCAATAGAAGACTTAAAAACCCTTTCAGAGACAGAGGACTTGGTGCTGAACATTAACCATATTACTCCATATGTAAAATAGGTTTTAGATATAGAGGTTCAGTAAACATCAGTGTGGTGGACTGGTTTTCTCCTGTGCCAGGAAAACAAATGTAAGCATTTTAAATTAAAAGGAAATATTACATTTTAAGAAATAAATAAAGACATACTTTGTTTGCTTCCTTCTTCAATGATTAGAGTTTTTCTCATGGCTGCTCTACTTGAATGTATCACAAGTTTGGGGAAAAGAAAAAAACACTAGAAAATTATAGCATTCTAAAGGTGTAAGTCCTGTGCTGTCCAGTAGAGTTGCACTAGCCACATGTGGCTATTTAAATTTAACCTGTAATTAAGTAAAAATAAATGCATTTAAAAGTCTACTTTCTCCTTTGCACTAGTCATATTTTAGTGCTCAAAAGCCACAGGTGGAAGGTAACTACTACCCTTTTGGGCAGCCCAGATACAGAACATTTCAATCATCACAAAAAGCCCTAGAACGGTGTTGTTCTAGACTAAGGGCTGGCAAATTTTTTCTTAGAGAGCTAAACAGTAAATATGTTAGGCTTTGTTGGCAGAACAGTCTCTGTAAAAACAACTCAGTTCTGTCACTGAGGTATGAAAACAGCCATAGACAATACATAAATGAATGGGCATGTCTGTATTCCAATAAAACTTTATTTACAAAAACAGGCAGCCAGCCCGTAGGCAGTCATTTGCTAACCCATGTTTTAGACTCTTCAAGAGAATAACTAAGCCTTAAAAATCTGGTGTAGGAAGAGCAATATTTTTCTGGCCTTGGCCTTTAAATCAACAAAAGGGTTCATGTCAGAGAGATTCTATTACAGCTCATAAGACCCTATTTCTACATCAAGATCTGACCAGGGTAATAGTGAGCCCTCTAAGCAATCTGCACGAAAGCCTGGAGCCAGTAATAAGAATAGTTCAGTTTCACATGTCCCATAGGAAGATAAAATATAATATTTGACTAATGACCCCACAGTGCCTGCCGCATGTCTTTTAAGTTGGGGAAATGATCTGTGATGTCAATTTGCATAGAACTTGAGGCGGAAATTTCAGCAAAGAATGATAACATGATCTATAGTTGATTGTTAACATAATGTCTGGTGCAATCTTAGATTAGGGGATGAAGGGATAGTTAAATAGGATGTTTTGCTGAGTAATCTATCTAGATAGCATCTCTTGATCTGAGACCACTAATGGACTAAAAAGAATGTTTTCACCTCTACCAGTTCATTCACAAATGGGTTTTTGAATGTTGTTGGTATTAACTCCAACAAGTTGCCATCGGTACTTTTAGGTTCTCCAGAAAATTTAATTTAGTTAAGTTTTAAAAGTTCAATTAAAGTATCTTTACTTGCCCCTAAATCCATAGTAGCACCTCTTTCTTTTTGGTGTATACTTCTTAATTCCTTGTTAATGTAATCCTGAAAGGCAAAACCAATTCTATCGAAGGAGAATGACAAAATTTAGGGAAAGTAAACAATAGAGTGATTGTGATAAAAATAGACAACACTTTTAAAATATGTGCTTACATACACACATGAATACAAGTAAAACTAGGGAAATCTGAGTAAAATAGGTGGAGTCTATCAATGTGACTATTCTGGTTGTGATAGTGTACTATAATTCTGTAAAATGGTACTATTGGGGGAACTAGACAGAGTATTTAAGAGATCTCTGCATTTTTTCTTAAAATTGCATGTGAATCTATACTTATCTCCATAAAATTTTAATTTAAAACGTGTACTTACATTCTAAAGCTAATACAGCAACATGTTATCATACGTTATTATATGAAAAAAGAGTAAAGTTTAAAGTGATCACCATAGCAATAGATTCAAACAAATAAGTCTTCAGAATCAGTTACACTAGGAGCCTATTAGAGTCATACATTGAAGTGGTTAAATGACACTATAGAACTTAGAAATTGGCCTCATCTACCTTTTTTCCTGAAAAATGAAGTTACTCCTGAAGAAAACTAGTTAAGAGAAGAGCCTAGGAAATTTGTACCTCAAGAGCAGGTTTTTCTGTATAAGTTAAGAAGTTTGGTTTAACCTCACATGACACAACCCCGATTGAAAAATTTGTTTTCTTGAAATTTTATTAACATTGTTAATTATATAAGGGATTTTATGAGGAATTCTTAAGATTTCTCAAGGCCTCAGAATTTCTTAACCCAGCCCTGTGTCCAAGGCAGATGAAGGAGATATGAATAAATATGACTAGCAGTTTCAATTTCCATATCTGATGAATAAGAACATATGACTTGAAACTGGAAATCCTGCTTTAAAATAGACCCCAAAAGAAATGTCCAAAGGGAGTTGTCAGTTGAGCTTAGAAAAGGGAGAGCCCAAAGATAAAAACTTAAGTGACTGGCAAAAGCTGTAGAGGAGAGTTTGAACTGGATCCCTGATGAAGTTTGGATTAATTTATCGGTCTGAAGTATTAAAAAAGCATCCTAATGTTTCTTGCTTCTTTCAGAATTCAAGGAGGCATTTCTCCTATATGACAGAACAGGTGATAACAAGATCACCTTAAGCCAGGTTGGTGATGTCCTTCGGGCTCTGGGCACAAATCCCACCAATGCAGAGGTCAAGGCGGTTCTGGGAAACCCCAGCAATGAAGGTAAACACATGTTTTTCCAAGAAGTTGGGATGTGTGTGTGTGTGTGTGTGTGTGTGTGTGTGTGTGTGTGAGCGAGAGAGATTTATAGAGAAATAAGTTCCACAGAATAGGGTTTAATTTACTTTTTATGGTAAGTGTGCCCCTTGGCCATCTAGAGTCTTAGTTTTTATCCTCATAAAATAAGTTAACCTTCCTTTAGAATTTGTAAGCATGATATAATTTCATGTTAATGAAAGGAAATGATATCTAATGCTGACATCATCATCATCACCATGTTATCTAAACATACCCTACAGTACTTCCCTGGTGGTCCAGTGGTTAAGACTGCACGTTTCCAATGCAGGGGACATGGGTTCGGTCCCTGGTCGGGGAACTAAGATCCCATATGCCTGCCGCGGGATGTGGCCAAAAAAAAAAAAACCATCTTAAAGGAAACTCAGCTTTCTAATTTAAGAACACACAGATGACACCTTAATAAAACTATTTTCTGTTTCCAAGAACTGTAAAAAGACTTAAAAACCTAAGCCAAAATCTGCATTCAGTCCCCCAAGGTAAATCCTAAGGCAAAAGTCAGTGATCTGATACGTAAGAGGCAAAATTGAAGAAGCCATTGCTGGACACAGTAATCCAGTCATTAGTCTGGAACAAGGAAATTTTTTCCAATCCCATGATTCATGGCAAGTATAATAGTCTATTGAAAACTACCACTCTGAACAAAAAAAAAAGAAGACAAAACTGAAGTTTTTTCAAGTAGATATTTGGGCTATTTATCCTTGCCTTAAGGAAAATAAGGAGGGGAAGGCAAATAATCTTTTTTTTTTTTCAGAAAAGACCATTTTCCTTTATTACAAAAGAAAAAAAATTTGATTTCAAAAAACCTACCTCTAAATCAGTCTGCAGGAATTTTCCTCAAACTTCATTTTCTTCAAAGGAAAATGTCCAAGTAAATCATGCAAAAAGTAGCTGGGAGCATGAGATAAAGGAAGAGCATAATAAGCCAAATTCATCTTTAAATGCCATTTTCTAACTTATCAAACATTAATCTTTAATGGAATTATTAGGTAAATGTTCATTTATTCAGCATTCAAATTTAATCTTCTTAATATTACTCAATGTACTAGATTTCTACACTATAAGGAAAGACTGCTGAATGGGAATTTTGACTTTAGGGGTCCATAACTTTATCCATTTGTACACATCTGGATAGTCTGTTTTATACTTTTGCTGTGAATACTGTTTATCTTGTCAGAAGATACTAAAAAAATTCTTATCTCCAGGCCTCTAAAACCGCAGAGAAATCAGAAGATCGCAAAGTATTTAACACACACACTCTCCTCACAGGCTTCTTTTCTGAATTACTTAAAATTTAAAGAAATTGAAGGCTCTACAAAAGCTCAGACAAAAGTGGAATATATATTAAAGTTCAGTTAGGTTTTGCTACATTTATATGTTAATGGATTTGTTATCAGTATATTTCTATATTGCTTCCCTAGTGTTTATAGAAAATATTAAATTGACAATACTAATAAAATCAGTAGCTAACACTGATTAAGCACTCAGTTTGTCCCAGATATTGTAATAGACTTTGCATGTATTACCTCATTTAATGCTCACACTACCACTACAAGGTATCTCTTTTGAGAGATGACAAAGTTGAGGCACAAAGAGGTTAAGGAACTTGCCCATGGGGCTTCCCTGGTGGTGCAGTGGTTAAGAATCCTCCTGCCAATGCAGGGGACATGGGTTCAAGTCCTGGTCCAGGAAGATCCCACATGCTGTGGAGCAACTAAGCCAGTGCGCCACAGCTTAAGCCTGCGCTCTAGAGCCCGTGAGCCACAAATGCTGAGCCCCCGTGATGCAACTACTGAAGCCCCCATGCCTAGAGCCCGTGCTCTGCAAAAAGAGAAGCCACCAGGATGAGAAGCCCACATACCGCACGAAGAGTAGCCCCCGCTCACCGCAACTAGAGAAAGCCCATACACAGCAACCGAAGACCCAAGGCAGCCAAAAATAAATAAATTAAATAAATTAATTAATAAATAGCTCACTAAAAAAAAAGAAACTTGCCCATGATCACACAGTTGTAAATGGTGGGCTGAGGATTAAAGCTTAAGCACTACGACTCCAGAGCTCATGCTATTATCTATTACAAACATTTTGTCATCAGTCATTTACCAACTGAAATTTAAGCTGTATGAAGATTTTTCAGATGATCTAGAATGAACTCTCAAGCTTAATCTGTGACTCAGAGATGGCATTTAATGATAGATAATAACTCTCCAAATTGCAATTTCTTCCAGAGATGAATGCCAAGAAAATTGAGTTTGAACAATTTCTGCCCATGATGCAATCTATTTCCAACAACAAGGACCAGGGCACCTATGAAGACTTTGTTGAGGGTCTGCGTGTCTTTGACAAGGAAGGCAATGGCACCGTTATGGGTGCTGAACTTCGTCATGTACTAGCTACACTAGGTAAGAAATATTCATTTCAGTGGACTTAATAGGACAGAATATATAGGAAAGAGCATGAATTAGGGCAATCATGTTATAACCAAAATAAGTAGGGGGAAAGACTACAAACAGAAAATGAAAAAGAATAGTCAAAAGTTAATGACCATATCAATTAACCTCAATGTCAATGAGTTTATTTGGGGGAAATGATAACTTAAATTATTGGTAATGAATAAGTAATGTGCAGCATTGTAGTTCTTACAGGATAGAGTTTGGATGATCAGGTATATAGTGTGCATTTAAGTCATTTATTCAAAAACAATTTATTGATAACCTTCTGTCTAGAGAACAGGAAGGGCTTAGTTTCTATGCTCCGAGAGGTTATAGTCTCCAGGAGTCCAAAACTGATCACTTACAGTGGAATGTTGAAAATATTCTCTGGTTTTCTTTTTGAAGAAAGAGTTTTGTTTCATCAGGTGAAAAGATGAAAGAGGAAGAAGTGGAAGCCCTGATGGCAGGTCAAGAAGACTCCAATGGCTGCATCAACTATGAAGGTACAATCTCACATGCTCTGGTGGTTACAGCAACTCTGAACTGATTGGGTTGACGATGGACAACTTTTGAGCTTAAAACAACTTATCTTCTCTACCTTTCTTATTCAATAAGAGAACATACAAATGTTACTTATTATCAATCAGTTATATAATAACTCTAAAAAGATATCTTGTAAGGACCTGACTATATACATAAGATTTACTCCAGTGGGTTTTAACATTCCTGTGCATTATTATACAGGTTAAAATGTGTTTTCACTTTTATCTTTTCTTGTTAGATCTTCACAACACCTCTGTAAGATGGGGTTTGTGTCAGAATAAATTTTAATATTAAATACTAATATCCTTTAATATTACAGTTGGAGAGATCTCAAAATCCTTTACAGCAAGCAGTTATGAAAATGAGGAATCCGAAGGCCAAAGATATTTAGCTATTTAGTGAAGGTCACATCATTAATGGCAAAGCTGGTGCTAAAATTTATATCTCCTTTTCTAGTGTTCTTGCTTAAATGAAATTTCTCATAGTGGCCAATTCTCTACTTCCTGCCACCAACTTTTTTTAACATCTTTATTGGAGTATAATTGCTTTACAATGATGTGTTATTTTCTGCTTTATAACAAAGTGAATCAGCTATACATATACATATATCCTCATATCTCCTCCCTCTTGTGTCTCCCTCTCTCCCTCCCTATCCCACCCCTCTAGGTGGTCACTAAGCACTGAGCTGATCTCCCTGTGCTATGCAGCTGCTTCCCACTAGCTATCTATTTTACATTTGGTAGTGTATATATGTCCATGCCATTCTCTCACTTTGTCCCAGCTTACCGTTCCCACTCCCCATGTCCTCAAGTTCATTCTCTATGTCTGCGTCTTTAATCCTGTCCTGCCCCTAGGTTCTTCAGAACCTTTTTTTTTTTAGATTCCATATATATGTGTTAGCATATGGTATTTGTTTTTCTCTATCTGATTTACTTCACTCTGTATGACAGACTCTAAGTCCATCCATCTCACTACAAATACCTCAATTTCGCTTCTTTTTATGGCTGAGTAATATTCCATTGTATATATGTGCCACATCTTCTTTATGCGTTCATCTGTTGATGTACACTTAGGTTGCTTCCATGTCCTGGTTATTGTAAATAGAGCTGCAATGAACATTGTGGTACATGTCTTTCTGCCATCAATTTATAGCAGCTTCACCCAGAGGGTCTGAAAAGCAACACACCACACAAAATAAAGATGCAAGATAAAGTTGCATGATATAGGGCTTCCCTGGTGGCGCAGCAGTTGAGAGTCCGCCTGCCGATGCAGGGGACACGGGTTCGTGCCCCGGTCTGGGAGGATCCCACATGCCGCGGAGCGGCTGGACCTGTGAGCCATGGCCGCTGGGCCTGCGCATCCGGAGCCTGTGCTCCGCGATGGGAGAGGCCACAGCAGTGAGAGGCCCGCATACCGCAAAAAAAAAAAAAAAAAAAAAAAAAAGTTGCATGATATATCTTGTAAATTTAAAATTTTGCAACAAAATTGAAAAACGTATCCATCCCCCCAAAAAACTAATCTAACCACATCTCAATAAAGCTATGTTGACAGCTTTGATATAAATATGGACTTATAAAGTCTAACAACTTGGAAAAAAGTTAGACAAGAAAAGCAGAGGGGCGGGAAGAGAAGTGGAAAGGAGAGAAAAAAAGAGAACAGGAGAAAAGAAAAAACTAAGCCAAGCATATCTTCACTGACAATCTTGGTTAAGCTTTACTTTTTTCCTATAAACTATGTTTTACATTCAGGTACTGCCATAAGTACATTAGATAAAAGAAGAATCATTCAATAAATATTGTTTGGACAAGGGTGTAGTCATTTAGGAAATAAAGGCAGATCTCGATCTCCTACTAGGATAAATTTCACATGAGTCAAACATTTGAATGTAAAAGCTAAAAGTATAAAACCCATGGAAAATTATTTATAACTTTTGGAATGGGAAGGCATTTCCAACACTGATACAAAACCCAGAAGGTATTACAAATTTCAATAAATTCAACCACATTATTTTTTTTATCTAAGTGGCAAGCCACCAGAAACAAAGTCAAAAGACAAATAGCAAACCAGAAAAAAAAATCTGCAATCAACATCAGAAAGTTCATTTGCCTAATTTTAAAAAAAGTTACAAATTAATAAAAAGACCACAACCCAATAGAAAAATTAACAAGTACATGAACAGACAATTCATAGGAAAGGAAATAAAAATATATATGAATATAATATGCTGAACTTCACTAATAGTAAAAGAAATGCAGATTAACACTACACTTAGATATACTGATTGCCAAAATTAAAAGTTTAACCACACTTTAGGTTGAGGACAGTGTATGGAAACAGGTGATCTCATGCATTCTTGTTGGGAATATAAATCATTAAAATCCCTATGTGGTGATGTGGTATTAATTATTAATTCCAGCAAATCTACTTCAAGGGATGTAGTCTTTACACATACTTGCACTCAAGTGAAATGAGTGATATATGGTTATTCATATTCATTATTCATTACTGTGTTGCTCACGATAGCCAAATATTTGAACAACTTAATGTCCATCAATGTACGATGTATCGAATAGATTTTGGTACATCTTCACAGTGAAATTCCCTACAGACCTAAAAAAAGAACAAGGACACCCTTGTTTATGATTATGGTAATATTTCTAAGATACATTATGAAGTGAGAAAAGCAAGTGCAAAAGGGTTTGTAGAAAATGCCACCATTTGTGTAAAAAAGATTTTTACAAACATATATTTGTATTTTCTTATACATGCATAATAGCTCTACCAACTTAGCTATAAAGAGAGGAACTAGATAGCTGGGAGACAGTGGTGAAGAACATTTTTTTTTTATAAACTCTTTCATACTTTCAAGAAAAAATTTTAACCATGTGAACATAACACGTAATCAGAAAGCTAAACTTACAAAATCGGGGAAAAGCCATAAATCCAGTATTAAGAACAGTAAGCTATACAGAGTTTAAATAAACTCTAGAGTTATAACTAGGAATAATTAGAATTGAGTTAACTTACTATACTGCTCTCTTATTAAATTTGACTGTGTTCTAACTCTAAACTGTATTATCCCTACAGCTTTTGTCAAGCACATCATGTCTGTCTAAATGGAGCTCTCAAGGTATCTATCTGTTTCCTCTTTAATATATAAGGGTTTCTCAATATTGTACTGTTTTAATGTAACAGCCTCACTTATATGCTGTGGATATAATTAGTATTGCTTCTTAATGAAGTTATTTATATTAACCAGAACACATTAATATAATTAATATTATATTAATATTAACAAGTTATTTATATTAACCCATCTCCTTGATATGGGTTATTTAGAAATACAGCATTTTTGTAAAAGTGTACAAGCAAAAACTTCTGAGGTTTTTGCTTTCATGTATAGATCCTATCTTTGTCTGTACTATAATTAAGCAGTGGAGATTCAACAAACCAGAGAATAACTGATTAATTTAGTTGGAACATAACAATAATAAAAGCATTAGCCTATATTCTTTGAAAAATTGAAGTAGTTTTTAACAATTACTGCTCTAGAAAACCATATTATCACAGTCCAAAGTGCAGCACTTGAAACCAGGTTCTTGCAGCAAGGAAATGCCTTACTTTGGAAGTGATGGTTCATTTTGTGCTTTTTCTTCTATTTCACTTTACACTATTTCCTTCCCCATTTCCTTTCTGAAAAGATGCAATCAATATCTAACTCTTTTTCCTTTTTCCTTTACAGATCAAGCATTGTTTATGAAGACTGGCTGGGACCTTATTCTAAGAACACCCATGACTAACTGTCCAAATATGTTTACCATTGTTCAGAAAAACAAAACAATTTGGATCATTTTAGACTGAAGGACTCCCTGAATTTTTATACACCTTACATTTCTCTCTGAATTATATTCATATCACACAAACCAAGTGTCTGCTGCTCTAGAAAAGAAGGATAAAATACTGACAATCTCAAATCCAAGCACTGCTCTTTATTTTCTACCATGGGTCAAAAAACATCCTTAAAATAATAAATCAATAAATAATTTTGGTCAGTCTGGAATGTTCAAGTCGCACTGTTTTTATCTTCTTGCTTAGAGAAACTTATTTTTAAAACCCCAATTCTTTTGTTAATGTACAGAATATTGATGAATTATAAAATTTTAAGAGAATAAATAATTATAGTCTACACAACAATAACTGAATAATAATGATAATCATATATCATTGAAAATGCAAAATAGAAAACTGAGGAAATTCAGATAGAATCAGAGATGGTTTAATATAAGCTATCCGGCAATTTAAGATGAAAGCAGGTTTCTTCAGTTTTGTGTAAATCATTGTATACATAGCTTGACCTATTTCACTTCTAGTGACAGTCTGGCCTATTAGAAAATTCTAATAAGCCCTTGATATGTCTCACCAAATGTCTTCAAGGATAAAATTTAAAGTGACCTTTCAGCTGTTACTTAAAAAAACGTCTCTGGGGATGAGACTCTTACTCAAGAACTCAAGATCCTGTCTATTAAAATTCTCTCTCCTGCTATGATTTCCTCTACTTTGCATGTCCATGTCCCCAAAACCTTGGTTCTATCTTTTTTATTTTTTAACATCTTTATTATATAATTGCTTTACATTGTTGTGTTAGTTTCTGCTGTATAACAAAGTGAATTAGCTATACGTATACATATATCCCCATATCTCCTCCCTCTTGAGTCTCCTTCCCACCCTCCCTATCCTACCCCTCTAGGTGGTCACAAAGCACCGATCTTTTAATACGTGCTCTAAATGATAAGATTAATTGATAGACAAGTTTATAGCGTAAACTCACTTCATCATATCATATTGCTATCATGTATCACTTTTCCTTTAGAATAGAAGAAGAATTTGCAAGTTAGTAGTTGGATATTTAGAAGAGATGAAATGATAACTAGTTCTCCCACTCTCTAAAAAGATATCCCTAAAATATATGGGATTTCAAAATCTCTGAAAATTACCTGCCTGCCTATACATTTTTGGAACCTGAAACAATTTTGTCCTGATGTTAGGTACTTCAGGTCATCATGCTCCTATCTTTAGCAAGGGTCACTCAGATTTCAGTAGCCAACAGCTTTAACTTTGACCTAAGTTTCTGTAGCCAAGGTGATGTTGGGACATCACAATCATTCTTTTAAGGAGAATTTACTATGGCCTCAAGATCTTTAAGGCTAAGTTTGCCTAAGACCAGAAATTGGATATTTCACACAGCACTATGCAATGGAACCTTCAGTAAAAATGGAAATTTCTATCTACATCGTTCTGTATGGTAATCACTAACCACATTTGTTGACTGAAATGTGGCTAGTGTGACTGCAGAATTGAATTTTTAATTGTATCTCATTTTAATTAATATAAATAGCCACATGTGGCTCATGCATACCATACTGAACAGAGTAGCTCTCAATACATATTTGTATTTGGTTGTTACATCAGGAAATAAAATGTGTTTTTAAAAACTATAAATGTCAGCATGTAGAGAAATTGACTGGTACAAACAGTCCAATCATAAAAGGGTCATTTCTGCTTTGGAATATGTGGCTAAATTTCCCATCTTCTACACTCCTTTAACACTTCTCAATTAGAAAAACGTGATGTCTACAAGGCACTAAATTTTTTGTTCTCAAGCTTCATATTTAATATTTTTCTCTCAAGACCTCATAAAACTGCTTTAACTCCCCATGGGATAACAATCTAGTACCCTGTCATGGGACCTACCCTTATTAAATTACCATGTGTAAGATGCCCATAACTCAAGTTGTAGCAGGTGCAAAATAGAGTAGCAGGCGGAAGAGTGACAGTAATTTTTAACATCTACACCAGCTGGCAAAAATGACAGGTGCTTAATTCCTCAGTCTTTAAAAATAACTGCTGAAAAGTCTACACAGCAAAGCAAATATTTTCAAGTTTGTTTTTTAACTATCTTCAAGTTAAAGACGGATATATATTAATATAATGTAATATTATACATTAATTTTTTGCCTTAAAGTATATTTAAACTTAGCACACAAGAACTTAATTTTTTCTCCTCTATGAATGAAATAAACAATGATTATTAGAGAAATAAAATTTTATTTTTCTCAATCAACATAATATCCAAAATAACTCTTGATGTATTTTTCTGTAACTGTATTTACATGTCTTTTTCCATGGTGGCAAATATACCTTGAAACTTAAAAAAGTGGAGAAAGAATATCTTCCTTTAAATTCTAAGTCTAGAGAAAATCATGAATCCAAAGACTTATTCAACAAACCAAGTCAAAAAACAAAATAGAGGAGATTGAACAGCAAGTATCTGAAATCTAGATTAAAGAGTTACATCCTCTTGAATTATCAAGATAACTGAAGCTAAGGAAGAGCAAAACAATGGAATAATTCAGGCAATGATCTCAATTTCACAGTTTGATGAGTGAGCTCCAGGCTAAGAGAGTCAGTGTGAAGGAAGGGTGATGAGGTTCCAAACACCTGCTGAGAATTTTTCCAGAAACTTCATATCGACATAATTTTTTTTTTAGTTATTCAGTAATATATGGTAGGAAAAAGTACTAGCTATACCCTACTTTGTCCTCCACCTGCCAGCACCTGTGACTGGCCAGAGTCTGCTTCTACCATGGCCATGCAAAACTGCCATGCAAAACTGAAAGGCAGAACCATTCTTTGGCCAGCGCAGATGTGGCCCATGACCTGGACCTCACACTGTAGACCTCACACTCCGGTTCTCCTCCAGAGCCAAGGAATCTACCCAAAAATAGAGTATGCCCCTTCCGGAACCCATGTCCCCACTCCTACACACTCTGGATACCCAGAACCCCAGATTTCCTTGCCCAAATGACCCCAAGCTCTCTTGCAGAACGTGGGTGGGATTCTTCCTAGGTCTATCCTCCTAAAGGAAGACTACAAACCAAAGACCAACAGATGGCCAAAGCCAGCTATTTTTGTTTTGTTTTGTTTAAACTAAGGATAGAATTAACCACAAGGTCCCTGCAGTGTAGGATGGAACTGGAGGTGGGAACTGAAGGAGGGCAGGCCACAATATCACCAAGGAGTCCAAGAATTATAACCTGGCCTTCCAAACTATTATGAAGCTATATTTGTCAAGGGAGTTACAGAGTATATATTATGTAACAGTGTATTAGTTTGATAACTTTTAAGTATTTAAACTTATGATTAGTGGACCTCAATTTGAACTCTTGCCCCAGGCCTGCAAACATAGGGGTAGACCTGCTGAGCAAGGATAGAACTCAGACTTCTCAGGGACAGATCTTTAAGTGGCCCATAAATACTCCAACAAACACCAGAAATCCCTTGAACTTTTAAAAAATAATAACAGTTACAGAGGTCAAGATGGCAGAGTAGGAAGACCCCGAGCACACCTTCTCCCACAGACACACCAAAATTACAACTACTTACAAAGCAACTATCTATGAAAACAACCTGAAAGCTAACAGAAAAGATTTTCCACAACAAAAGACATAGTCACAATGAGATGAATAGGAGGGGCAGACACGTGGTATAGTCAGGACCCCAGTCAGCAACCCACAGATGGGAGGAATATCACAATTGTAAAGTCCTCCCCAAGGGGCAAGAGCTCCAAGCCCCACATTAGAATCCCCAGCATAAGGGTCCTTCACCATGAAGACAAGCCCCCAAGACATCTGGCTTTGAAAACCAGTGAGGCTTATGTTCAGGAGACCTAGAAAGCGACAGGAAACAAAGACTGCTTTTGAAGGGTGTGCACAAAATTTCACATGTTCTGAATCCTGGTGCAGGGGAAGTAGTCTGAAAGGAGCCTCAGTCAGACCCATTTGTTCATCTTGGAGGCCCTCCCAAAGACAGGAGACACCTGGGACGCCCCCTGAGGACGGAGATGCAGGCAGCAGTCAATTTGGGAAGCTCGTTCTACAGCAATAACACTGGTACTGGCAAGAGTCATTTTGGAATCCTCCCTCTAGCCTAATTACCACCAGGAGCTTACCTACCCCACCAGCAAGTGGGCACCAGCCCAGAGCACTCTGGGCCACGTAGACAGTTATGCAGGGGCCCAACCCCACCCACCAGTTAGCTAGCACCAGCTCCATATACCCCTCCCAGGTCACACGGGGACCCGGCCCAAACTTCTAGCAGGCTGACACCAACATGCGCCTCCTACCCCCGTGCCCATCCATTCAGCCAATCACATGGAAAGCCTACCTCACCTTCTAATGGACCTGCAGCCACTATAAAGTCACGTTCTTGTAGTCAGCTGGGCTGGGAGCCAGGCCTGCCAACCAGTGTGCCTACAGTAGTTGGCCCCACCACAAGAGAAGGGCACATGCAGCCCACATAAGAGCACTCCTAGAGCATATAACTCTGGTGACAAGAGGGGAGCATGCTGCTGGGTCCCATAGGACCTCTCCTACATAAGGCCACTTCTCCATGATCAGGAAATGTAACCCACTGACCTAACACTTAGAAATAGATACAAAGAATTGGGCAAAATAAGGAGACAGAGGAATATGTTCCAAATGAAGAAATAAGATATGACCTCAGAAAAAGAACCAAACAAAGGGGACATAAGCAATCTATCCAATAAAGAGTTCAAGGTAATAATCAAAAAGATGCTCACTGAACTCAGGATAAGAAGAGAGGAACACAGTGAAAAGTTTAACAAAAAGTTAGAAAATATTGATATAAAGAAGAACCAGAGCTGAAAAATACAATAACTGAATACAATGGAAAGAATAAACAGTAAATTAGATGATACAAAGGAATTGATCAGTGATCTAGAAGACAGAGTAGTGGAAATCACCCAAGCTGAACAGAAAAGAGTAAAAAGAATTTTTTTAAATGAGGATAGTTTAAGAGACCTCTGGGACAACATCAAGTGTACTAACATTCACATCACAGGCGTCCCAGAAGGAGAAGAGAGAGAAAAAGTGGCAGAGAACTTATCTGAAGAAATAATAACTGAAAACATCTCTAACCTGGGGAAGAAAACAGACATCCAAGTCCAGGAATCACAAAGAGTCCCAAACAGGATGAAAACAAACAGGTCCACACCAAGATATATTATAATTAAAATGGTGAAAATTAAAGATGGAGGAGCTTAAAATCAGCAAGGGAAAAGCATTTACATATAAGGAAACTCCCATATGGTTATTAACTGATTTTTCAGCATAAACTTTGCAGGTCATAAGGAAATGGAACAATATATTCAAAATGGTGAAAGAAAAAAACTACAACTGAGAATACTCTATCTGGCAAGATTATTATTCAGATTTGAAGGACAGACAGTTACACAGACAAGCAAAAGTTAAAAATGTTCAGCATTACTAAACCGGCTTTATAAGAAATGTTAAAGGGAGCTCTCTAAGCATAAAAGAAAAGACCACAATTTGAAATATAAAAATTATGAAAGGGAAAATCTCACTGGTAAAGGCAAACATACAGATAATAGATAATAGATCAACCACTTATAAAGCAAGTAAAAAGAACAGTTAAAAGAAAAAGTAGTAAAATCATCTATATCCACAATAACTAGTTAAGGGATACACAAAACAAAAAAAATGTAAAACATGACATCAAAAACATTAAACATAAAGGGGAAGGTAAATTGTAGGGTTGTTGGAATGTGTTTGAACCTAAAAGGTATTCAACCTAAATATATATATATATAATAAATGTGTTGTTATATGTAAATCTCATGGTAATCAAAAAACAAAAACCTATACATAGATTTTGGCATCTACCCCTCATAGCTCAAAGGCTAGATCCATTCAATTATTCCCCAATCTACACAAAGGAAGAATTAGACAAAGACCCAAAATGGGACTTCACTAGAAATTTAGGGAGCTATGGGTGGCTAGTTAATGAACAGGGACAACACTTCTTTCCCCAAACTGTAGCTTGCCAAGCCATCAGGGAGACCCATCAAGGAATTCACTATGGAAGGAAAGCCCTATAAAATTAGTCAGTAGAGGTTATGGTAACTCCTGGCATGAAAAGTATAATCAGTCAGATAATGGAGACATGCCCTATCTGCACAAGGAACAACTCCAAAACCACACCCCCCAGAGGCCCCCAAATAAGGTCCATGCAGACCAGAGGGACATATCCTGGAGAAGACTGGCGGACTGATTTCACTGTCATGCTGAGAGTCCTGGACAATTTCAGGTATCTCTTGCTGCTAGTAGACACATTTCTGGGTGAACAGAAATATTCCCTGCTAGAACTGAAACGGCAGCTGAAGTGGTTAAGGCATTACTGAAAGAAATAATCCCCAGGTTTGGGTTCCCTGGGTCCCTAGAAAGTGATAATGGTCCAGCATTTGTGTCTCAAGTGAGGAAGGGGATAACGAGTGCCCTGAGCATAAAACGGACCTTGCACTCAGCCTGGAGACCCCAATCCTCAGGGAAACTGGAGAGATCCAATCAGAACTTGAAATGGGCCTTAACCAAGCTATGTCAGGAAACTCAAGAAAGCTGGATTACATTGCTTCTGATTGCCCTGCTCTGCATGTGCTTGGCCCCAAGGGTAAGCGCATTAAAGGTAAAGTTAAAGGTAAGTGCATTTGAATTCATGTATGATAGATCCGTTCCCCAAGCCTGAGAGGAGGGACACCTTAACCTCCTTGAAATGGAACAACTCAAATATGCCCCTTCACATAGCAGAAACCATGAAATCTCTCACGGAATACGGTAACCAGGTGCCGCCTACACCCACTGACCTGGCCGCACACCCCTTCTGGCCAGGAGACTGAGGGAACCTAAAAACCTGGAAAACCAGCAGCCCGCAAGATCAGCTCACTCCTAAGGAGGACGGACCCCACTTGGTGAACCTAACCACCCATGCTGCCCTAAAGTTGCAGGGGACCACTCCATGCGTATATCATACTTGAGTGAGGAGGGCATCCAGGCCCCAACCTTTGGAGAGACAACCCGGGGCAATGGACATCCCACCCACCCCCACCCAGGTTACTCTTGTGAATCTCTTTTGGACCTAAAACTCCTTTTCCGAAAAGCAACAAAAGATAAGTAACCCTCTTTGCCTTGCCAAGCAGTAGAGATTTTGGGATAAACGAATTGCCCTAGATGATCTATTAGCTGACCAGGGAGGGATCTGTACACTGGCCAAAAATACATCATGTTGGTTTTACATCAATGCAAGTGGCCTGATTGGAGAAAGTGCAGACAGGCTCCTGGAAAAAGCAACTTGGCTAACAGAAGCAGCCAGCCCAACCTGGCCGAAAACTGTGGAGCAGGGTAAAACAGGCCCTCTCCTGTGTCACTTAGTTTCTACCTTTCCTGGGATGCTTAGTAACCATTGTTCTCTTGCTGATATGTGGGCCCATGTACCTTAAATTGTGTGGTGTCCTTTTCTCCAAAAGGTTAGAATCTATAAAACTACCAATGGTGCGTGCTCAGGGATACGGACCATCAGGGCTCAGGCCCGTGTACAATCAAACATGTCTAAAGCCAGTTGGGGAGAAGTGCTGCTCCTCTCCCTGAGGGTATGACGGTGCCCACACTCAGCAAGAAGCAGTTACAGAAGTTGAAACTGCACCCTCAGTGCCCCTCAAGAATGAGGCGCGGGCCTCCCTGGTGGCGCAGTGGTTGAGAGTCCGCCTGCCGATGCAGGGGACGCGGGTTTGTGCCCCGGTTCGAGAGGATCCCACGTGCCGCGAAGCGGCTGGGCCCGTGAGCCATGGCCGCTGAGCCTGCGCGTCCGGAGCCTGTGCTCCGCGACGGGAGAGGCCGCAGCGGTGAGAGGCCCACGTACCGCAAAAAAAAAAAAAAAAAGAATGAGGCGCAGGACAAAAGGCAGAGGAGAGATTTGTCACCAGCAAAGCCCATTAACAATTCTCAGGAAACATAAGACGGAATCAAGGTAAGATAAGGTCTAACCTCTTCTTTTGTGCATGGTCTGGTTTCACTCGCCTGTGCAGAGGCCTTGCACTTCACACGTTGGATTAGAGTTCCCAGCACGGAGCCGCTGCGCCTGACGCCTCCGCTTGGCTGGCCTGCACGGATACTGCAATTCAAGATGGCGGCCGCGGGCTGCGTGCGGGGGCGTGGTGCTCTGCGCTGCCATCTAGAAGGTGAGCAGCGCAGCTGTGCTCGCCCAGCAAGAACCCCGCCCCCTCCCACCTCCCCACCCCCGGCCACGAGATCCGTATAAAGTAGCCCTGCCCATGGCCTGTTGGGGAGAGTAAGTGCTCTAGAGCGTGACCTCACACCTCTCGATTTTCTGATCAAAGAACAAGGCTTTCCTTTGCTCCTGAACTGAACTTGGTCTCCATCTATTGGCACGAACGACGCCAGGTAGGAGGACCCTTGTTGGGGCCTGACTGAAAGTTCGGTAACAAACAGACTCAGATACAGAGAACAAACAATTGGTTGCCAGAGGGGTGTGTATGTCGGGGGCGGGGGAAGGGTGGTGGTGCTTAATAGGTAAAAGGGCTGAAGAGGTACAAACCTCCAATTACAAAATAAATAAATAAATTACAGGGATGTAATATAAAGCATAAGGAATATGGTCAATAATATTGTAATAACTTTGTATGGGGACAGATGATTACTAGATTTATGGTGGTGATTATTTCATAATGGTTGTAAATGTCAAGTCACTATGTAGTACATCTGAAGCTACATAATATTGTTATGTCAACTATATTTCAGTAAAGAAATTTTAAAATTATAATAAATTCCTTTGTCAATAATCACATAGGTGACAAAGAAGAATTCAAGTAACAAATAGGTTAGGCTTTTCTTTCTATCCTTGAAAAGACAGAAAAGGTTTGTCTTTTCCTATTTTATTTCTCCAACCTGTGGAGAAAATCAACTCATCTTGTAATAGTCATTGTATAGGGTGAGAAAAATGTACTGCTATAAGAATAGTAGTAGATAATCAATAATGTTTGGTGGTACAATTTAAAAAATCAATTTAAAAGCAATAAGTAAAAATATATTTTTATACTTTTAAAAAGTATATTAATGACAACTCATCTATAAAAGCATACTTAGTGGCAATCATTTAATACCAACTGGGAAAGTTTAATTGGAACTATAATTCAGCAGAAATGGCCAAATGGCAAACATTTACTCACTCTTGCTCACTCTTCCACCTTCATCAGTTAGACTTTCTTAGGAAGAATCAGAGCATACCTTAAACAGCAGGTGCTTTAAAGTCAGGCTTAGGTTTGAATCCTACTGCTACCACTTCTGAGCTGTGTGACCATAGGGCAATTATTTGATCTTTGCAAGTCTCAAGTTTATCTTCTATAAAATGGCATTTACAAGGGCTGTTTTGTGAATTAAAATAAACTAAGAATGTGAATTATTTGGCATGTAGCAAGCACTCAAATATTTTTCTTCTCGGTTTCTTTACTACTCTCCTCTGGGTTTTCAATTAAGTATCGGATTAAATCTTTAATAACTCCCCACTGCCTAGGGGATAAAGTTCAAAGATTATCAAGACACATAAGGCCTTTTAGGAAAATTTTCAGTTTTTTATCCTGCTATTTCTTCTTAATTACTCTTCTGCTGAATGGTGCAGTGGGTAAGAGCAGACTTGGGTTTCAGTCTGTTCTGTCACATCCTAGATGGGTAACTGATTATACTATATATAAAATAGAATACTTAGGGAGCCCTGATGTAAGAATTAAATGAGACAACACAGATAAAGTGCCTATGTAAGGGTTGTTTATTGTAAGGACTAAATAAATGAAATCATGGCTTTTATTTTATCACCTATTGAAATTGTTATGAAAATGCCTATTCGGAAAAATTATTTTACATCTTCCAAGACTTTGCTCAAGTATCATTTCTTCCACTGACATTTCCTCACTTCATCTACCCACAAACACCCACCAATGTGTGCCTATAGCACCTTGTACCTATTATTATATTTATAATATAGCATAATTATTTGTTTACATCACAACATAGCCATATCCCCAGAACCTAGAACAGTGCCTGACACATGGTTGGCACTAAATAAATATTAACACTTGTATCCTGAATGTTTAAGTGAGTAATAAAACCAGTAGGTACCCAATAAAAGTTTTGCAAATGTATTAATAAATGAAAACTCCCACAATTATAGGTAAGATAACCCTGAAGTATGTATCTTCCTTCTAGAACTAGATGGCAAATGGGTACAAACTCTTTTCAATTGGTAGTGTTTGTCTAAAACACTTTTTTAGCCAGCATTATGTAGCTATGCCTAAGTTTAATAGGAAAGAATGTTGTGCTTGATTAGAACTGAAAGAATTTTGTAAACGTTATGAAGTCTGCCATAAGGTAGGATGGGGGAGCAGTGGCGTGCGTGCCATGGACTTGCTGCTCCTGAGGGTCTAGGGGGTTTTCTTCATCAAATGAGTCTATTTCAATAATGTTAAAGATTATAAAGACAATATTGAACTGATCAATTTTTTAAATTATTCATTTGGGCTCTGCTCTATCTAGACACATCAGTGAACAAAATATTTTAAAAAACCAGCAGTCCTCATGGATTTACATTCTGTTGATAGGGAAAAAATAAGTAACCAAATTTATAAGTAAGTAGCATAGGAAGTTAGAAAGTGATAATGCTAGAAAGAAATATAAATTAAGGAAGATGGAATAGGGAGCCCAAAGGGAGGAGGAGGGCTAGGGGCAGGAAAACCAGGGAAAGCCAGAGAAAGTTGAGAAAAAAACTCAGAATAATTTAACCCCGTGATTGCATGTCTTTTAATTCCAAAAACAGTTTCTTCTCTATAGCTAAGTAATCTAAATTATTCCTTTATTTCCCCTTACTAATATATGAGTTCAAAGTTTATCTGTCAAATTCCTTAAGCTGTAGTCCCTGAACAACACATGGCAAATAAAATCTACCAGTATTAATCCAGTAAAATTAGTGCATTTCTGCAGTTGATTTTTGTATCAATATTCCAAATTCAAGTTCCATTAGTTTTAACAAATAAAACACAATAAAACTTTATGCTATAAAATGTGCACATATACTCAAAGTGTTGAGAAAGATGTCATTAATGGTTATGTATAGACAGGTATAATTATGAGATTTTCCTCTGTTTGCATGTTTTCTTTATGTAGGCATTCTTGACTTTGCATAATTAGGGATGCATTGCTTTTGTAATTAGCAACTAGAAACAAAATTAAAGTTTCTTTTGATTTTTAAATTACATAATAGTAGTACAACTAAAGGAAGACGCAGTAAACAAAAAAAAAAAACAAACATTTTTTAAAGACCAGTGTTTTGCTTTCAAAAAAAAGAAGTTTGCAAAGAAGTCTAGCTTTTAAAACAAATGTGTATCCAAATAAAAATTAAATAGATACTTAATGAAAACTTTCATACCATTACCAAATAACCCAGTTTTCATTCAGTTTGTTTATGGTAAAAAAAAAAATTCTCCTATGATTTCCAACAACAGAATTTAAACTATTTCTGTTAAGAAGTACTTCATAAGAAGGCTCCAGTTTTCATTTATTTTGGAAACTATTGCTAAACAAGGTGGTCCTGGTTTGTTGGTTTCTTTGCTTAGCTTTTGCTCTCATGATGTTTGTGCTATCCAAGATGAAGATAGAGCCAACTGTCAGATTGCTTCCAAGTAAAATGATTTGATTTGCCTTTTGCTTTGGTGGTCGGAAAGCTCACAACAAATTTAATATATTTTACAATTCTCCCCATATACTTATTTTTTTCTTTACATCTTTTTACCTCAATTTTTATCTTTATTTTTAACTGCCCTATTGAAAATGCTTTTATTGTGAGCCATATCAAACCTGTTTGGAAAAATTGGTGATATAAACTACAATAACCATATTGATAGACTTTGTGGTTTCATCTTTCCAGATATAAACTTTATTTACTACCCATGAAAATCAACTTCCTGAATCAAATTTAAAAAAGATGATAAAATGGTTCATAAGGTTTCTGGACATCAAGCATTTTCTTTTTTTTTTTTTATTTTAACATCTTTATTGGAGTATAATTGCTTTACAATGGTATGTTAGTTTCAGCTTCACAACAAAATGAATCAGTTATATATATACATATGTTCCCATATCTCTTCCCACTTGCATCTCCCTCCCTCCCACCCTCCCTATCCCACCCCTCCAGGCGGTCACAAAGCACCAAGCTGATCTCCCTGTGCTATGTGGCTGCTTCCCACTAGCTATCTACCTTACGTTTGGTAGTGTATATATGTCCATGCCTCTCTCTCACTTTGTCACAGTTTACCCTTCCCCCTCCCCATAGCCTCAAGTTCATTCTCTAGTAAGTCTGTGTCTTTATTCCTGTTTCACCCCTAGGTTTTTCATGACATTTTCTTTTTCTTAAATTCCATATATATGTGTTAGCATACGGTGTTTCTCTCTCTTTCCGACTTACTTCACTCTGTATGACAGACTCTAGGTCTATCCACCTCATTACAAATAGCTCAATTTCGTTTCCTTTTATGGCTGAGTAATATTCCATTGTATATATGTGCCACATCTTCTTTATCCATTCATCCGATGATGGACACTTAGCTTGTTTCCATCTCTGGGCTATTGTAAATAGAGCTGCAATGAACATTTTGGTACATGACTCTTTTTGAATTATGGTTTTCTCAGGGTATATGCCCAGTAGTGGGATTGCTGGGTCATATGGTAGTTCTATTTGTAGTTTTTTAAGGAACCTCCATACTGTTCTCCACAGTGGCTGTATCAATTTACATTACCACCAACAGTGTAAGAGGGTTCCCTTTTCTCCACACCCTTTCCAGCATTTATTGTTTCTAGATTTTTTGAAGATGGCCATTCTGACTGGTGTGAGATGATATCTCATTGTAGTTTTGATCTGCATTTCTCTAATGATTAATGATGTTGAGCATTCTTTCATGTGTTTGTTGGCAGTCTGTATATCTTCTTTGGAGAAATGTCTATTTAGGTCTTCTGCCCATTTTTGGATTGGGTTGTTTGTTTTTTTGTTATTAAGCTGCATGAGCTGCTTATAAATTTTGGAGATTAATCCTTTGTCAGTTGCTTCATTTGCAAATATTTTCTCCCATTCTGAGCGTTGTCTTTTGGTCTTCTTTATGGTTTCCTTTGCAGCGCAAAAGCTTTTAAGTTACATTAGGTCCCATTTGTTTATTTTTGTTTTTATTTCCATTTCTCTAGGAGGTGAGTCAAAAAGGACCTTGCTGTGATTTAGTCATAGAGTGTCCTGCCTATATTTTCCTCTAAGAGTTTGATAGTTTCTGGCCTTACATTTAGGTCTTTAATCCATTTTGAGCTTATTTTTATGTATGGTGTTAGCGAGTGTTCTAATCTCATACTTTTACATGTAGCTGTCCAGTTTTCCCAGCACCACTTATTGAAGAGGCTGTCCTTTCTCCACTGTACATTCCTGCCTCCTTTATCAAAGATAAGGTGACCATATGTGCGTGGGTTTATCTCTGGGCTTTCTATCCTGTTCCACTGATCTATATTTCTGTTATTGTGCCAGTACCACACTGTCTTGATTACTGTAGCTTTGTAGTATAGTCTGAAGTCAGGAAGCCTGATTCCTCCAGCTCTGTTTTTCGTTCTCAAGATTGCTTTGGCTATTCGGGGTCTTTTGTGTTTCCATACAAATTGTGAAATTTTTTGTTCTAGTTCTGTGAAAAATGCCAGTGGTAGTTTGATAGGGATTGCATTGAATCTGTAGATTGCTTTGGGTAGTAGAGTCATTTTCACAATGTTGATTCTTCCAGTCCAAGAACATGGTATATCTCTCCATCTATTTGTATCATCTTTAATTTCTTTCATCAGTGTCTTATAATTTTCTGCATACAGGTCTTTTGTCTCCTTAGGTAGGTTTATTCCTAGGTATTTTATTCTTTTTGTTGCAATGGTAAATGGGAGTGTTTTCTTGATTTCACTTTCAGATTTTTCATCCTTAGTGTATAGGAATGCCAGAGATTTCTGTGCATTAATTTTGTATCCTGCTACTTTACCAAATTCATTGATTAGCTCTAGTAGTTTTCTGGTAGCATCTTTAGGATTCCCTATGTATAGTATCATGTCATCTGCAAAGAGTGACAGCTTTACTTCTTCTTTTCCGATTTGGATTCCTTTTATTTCTTTTTCTTCTCTGATTGCTGTGGCTAAAACTTCCAGAACTATGTTGAATAAGAGTGGTGAGAGTGGGCAACCTTGTCTTGTTCCTGATCTTAGTGGAAATGCTTTCAGTTTTTCACCATTGAGGACGATGTTGGCTGTGGGTTTGTCATATATGGCCTTTATTATGTTGAGCAAAGTTCCCTCTATGCCTACTTTCTGCAGGGTTTTTATCATAAATGGGTGTTGAATTTTGTCAAAAGCTTTCTCTGTATCTATTGAGATGATCATATGGTTTTTCTCCTTCAATTTGTTAATATGGTGTATCACGTTGATTGATTTGCGTATATTGAAGAATCCTTGCATTCCTGGAATAAACCCCACTTGATCATGGTGTATGATCCGTTTACTGTGCTGTTGGATTCTGTTTGCCAGTATTTTGTTGAGGATTTTTGCATCTATGTTCATCAGTGATATTGGCCTGTAGTTTTCTTTCTTTGTGACATCCTTGTCTGGTTTTGGTATCAGGGTGATGGTGGCCTCGTAGAATGAGTTGGGGAGTGTTCCTCCCTCTGCTATATTTTGGAAGAGTTTGAGAAGGATGGGTGTTAGCTCTTCTCTAAATGTTTGATAGAATTCACCTGTGAAGCCATCTCGTTGTGGGCTTTTGTTTGTTGGAAGATTTTAAATCATAGTTTCAATTTCATTATTTGTGATTGGTCTGTTCATATTTTCTATTTCTTCCTGGGTCAGCCTTGGAAGGTTGTGCATTTCTAAGAATTTGTCCATTTCTTCCAGATTGTCCATTTTATTGGCATAGAGTTGCTTGTAGTAATCTCGCATGATCTTTTGTATTTCTGCAGAGTCAGTTGTTACTTCTCCTTTTTCATTTCTAATTCTATTGATTTGAGTCTTCCTTTTTTTCTTGATGAGTCTGGCTAATGGTTTATCAATTTTGTTTATCCTTTCAAAGCACCAGCTTTTAGTTTTATTGATCTTTGCTATCATTTCCTTCATGTCTTTTTCATTTATTTCTGATCTGATTTTTATGGTTTCTTTCCTTCTGCTAACTTTGGGGTTTTTTTGTTCTTCTTTCTCTAATTGCTTTAGGTGCAAGGTTAGGTTGTTTATTCGAGATGTTTCCTGTTTCTTAAGGTAGGATTGTATTGCTATAAACTTCCCTCTTAGAACTGCTTTTGCTGCATCCCATAGATTTTGAGTCGTCGTGTCTCCATTGTCATTTGTTTCTAGGTATCTTTTGATTTCCTCTTTGATTTCTTCAGTGATCACTTCGTTATTAAGTAGTGTATTGTTTAGCCTCCATGTGTTTGTATTTTTTATGGATCTTTTCCTGTAATTGATATCTAGTCTCACAGCATTGTGGTCGGAAAAGATACTTGATACAATTCCAATTTTCTTAAATTTACCAAGGCTTGATTTGTGACCCAAGATATGATCTATCCTGGAGAATGTTCCAGGAGCACTTGAGAAAAATGTGTATTCTGTTGTTTTTGGATGGAATATCCTATAAATATCAATTAAGTCCATCTTGTTTAATGTATCATTTAAAGCTTGTGTTTCCTTATTTATTTTCATTTTGGATGATCTGTCCATTGGTGAAAGTGGGGTGTTAAAGTCCCCTACTATGAATGTGTTACTGTCGAATTCCCCTATTATGGCTGTTAGTATTTCCCTTATGTATTGAGGTGCTCCTATGTTGGGTGCATAAATATTTACAATTGTTATATCTTCTTCTTGGATCGATCCCTTGATCATTATGTAGTATCCTTCTTTGTCTCTTCTAATAGTCTTTATTTTAAAGTCTATTTTGTCTGATATGAGAATTGCTACTCCAGCTTTCTTTTGGTTTCCATTTGCATGAAATACCTTTTTCCATCCCCTTACTTTCAGTCTGTATGTGTCTCTAGGTCTGAAGTCGGTCTCTTGTAGACAGCAAATATATGCGTCTTGTTTTTGTATCCATTCAGCCAATCTGTGTCTTTTGGTGGGAGCATTTAGTCCATTTACATTTAAGGTAATTATCGATATGTGTGTTCCCATTCCCATTTTCTTAATTGTTTTGGGTTCGTTATTGTAGGTCTTTTCCTTCTTTTGTGTTTCTTGCCTAGAGAAGTTCCTTTAGCAATTGTTGTAGAGCTGGTTTGGTGGTGCTGAACTCTCTCAGCTTTTGCTTGTCTGTAAAGGTTTTAATTTCTCCATCAAATCTGAATGAGATCCTTGCTGGGTAGAGTAATCTTGGTTGCAGGTTTTTCTCCTTCAACACTTTCAATATGTCCTGCCACTCCCTTCTGGCTTGCAGAGTTTCTGCTGAAAGATCAGCTGTTAACCTTATGGGGATTCCCTTGTGTGTTATTTGTTGTTTTTCCCTTGCTGCTTTTAATATGCTTTCTTTGTATTTAATTTTTGACAGTTTGATTAATATGTGTCTTGGCGTATTTCTCCTTGGATTTATCCTGTATGGGACTCTCTGTGCTTCCTGGACTTGATTAACTATTTCCTTTCCCATATTAGGGAAGTTTTCAACTCTAATCTCTTCAAATATTTTGGCAGTCCCTTTCTTTTTCTCTTCTTCTTCTGGAACCCCTATAATTCGAATGTTGGTGCGTTTAATGTTGTCCCAGAGGTCTCTGAGACTGTCCTCAGTTCTTTTCATTCTTTTTTCTTTATTGTGCTCTGCAGTAGTTATTTCCACTATTTTATCTTCCAGGTCACTTATCCGTTCTTCTGCCTCAGTTATTCTGCTATTGATCCCATCTAGAGTATTTTTCATTTCATTTATTGTGTTGTTCATCATTGTTTGTTTCATCTTTAGTTCTTCTAGGTCCTTGTTAACTGTTTCTTGCATTTTGTCTATTCTATTTCCAAGATTTTGGATCATCTTTACTATCATTATCCTGAATTCTTTTTCAGGTAGACTGCCTATTTCCTCTTCATTTGTTAGGTCTGGTGGGTTTTTATCTTGCTCCTTCATCTGCTGTGTGTTTTTCTGTCTTTTCATTTTGCTTATCTTACTGTGTTTGGGGACTCCTTTTTGCAGGCTGAAGGTCTGTAGTTCCTGTTGTTTTTTGTGTCTGTCCCCAGTGGCTAAGGTTGGTTCAGTGGGCTGTGTAGGCTTCCTGGTGGAGGGTACTAGTGCCTGTGTTCTGGTGGATGAGGCTGGATCTTGTCTTTCTGGTGGGCAGGTGCATGTCTGGTGGTGTGTTTTGGGGTGTCTGTAAACTTATTATCATTTTGGGCAGCCTCTCTGCTAATGGGTGGGGCTGTGTTCCTGTCTTGCTAGTTGTTTGGCATAGGATGTCCAGCACTGTAGTTTGCTGGTCGTTGAGTGAAGCTGGGTGCTGGCGTTGAGATGGAGATCTCTGGGAGATTTTCGCCGTTTGATATTATGTGCAGCTGGGAGGCCTCTTGTGGACCAGTGTCCTGAAGTTGGCTCTCCCACCTCAGAGGCACAGCACTAACTCCTGGCTGCAGCACCAAGAGCCTTTCATCCACAGGGCTCCTTAATTTGGGATGATTCGTTGTCTATTCATGTATTCCACAGATGCAGGGTACATCAAGTTGATTGTGGAGCTTTAATCCGCTGCTTCTAAGGCTGCTGGGAGAGATTTCCCTTTCTCTTTGTTCTCACAGCTCCCAGGGGCTCAGCTTTGGATTTGGCCCCGCCTGTGCGTGTAGGTCGCCGGAGGGCGTCTGTTCTTTGCTCAGACAGGACGGGGTTAAAGGAGCCGCTGATTTGGAGGCTCTGGCTCACTCAGGCCGGGGGGTAGGGAGGGTCACGGAGTGCGGGGCAGGCCTGCGGCGGCAGAGGCTGGCGTGACATTGCACCAGCGTGAGGCGCGCCGTGCGTTCTCCCGGGGGAGTTGTCCCTGGATCCCGGGACCCTGGCAGTGGCGGGCTGCACAGGCTCCCCGTAAGGGGGGTGTGGATAGTGACCTGTGTTCGCACACAGGCTTCTTGGTGGCGGCAGCAGCGGCCTTAGCGTCTCATGTCTGTCTCTGGGGTCCGCACTTTTAGCCACGGCTCGCGCCCGTCTCTGGAGCTCCCTTAAGCAGCGTTCTTAATCCCCTCTCCTCACGCACCAGGAAACAAAGAGGGAAGAAAAAGTCTCTTGCCTCTCCGGTAGGTCCAGACTTTCCCCCGGACTCCCTCCCTTCCGGCTAGCCGCGGTGCACTAACGCCCTGCAGGCTGCGTTCACGCCGTCAACCCCAGTCCTCTCCCGGCGCTCTGACCGAAGCCGGAGCCTCAGCTCCCAGCCCCACCCACCCCGGCGGGCGAGCAGACAAGCATCTCGGCTGGTGAGTGCCGGTCGGCCCCGATCCTCTGCGCTGGAATCTCTCCTCTTTGCCCTCCGCACCCCTGTTGCTGTGCTCTCCTCCGCGGCTCCGAAGCTTTCCCCTCCACCACCCGCAGTCTCCGCCCGCGAAGGGGCTTCCTAGTGTGTGGACACTTTTCCCCCTTCACAGCTCCCTCCCGCTGGTGCAGGACCCGTACCTATCCTTTTGTCTCTGTTTATTTTTTTCTTTTGCCCTAACCAGGTATGTGGGGGGTTCCTTGCCTTTTGGGAAGTCTGAGGTCTTCTGCCAGCATTCAGTAGGTGCTCCGTAGGAGTTGTTCCACGCGTAGATGTATTTCTGGTGTATCTGTGGGGAGGAAGGTGATCTCCGCGTCTTACTCTTATGCCATCTTCCCGGAAGTCCTGGACATCAAGCATTTTCTACCAAATAATATTTGAATGAGTAATATATAACTAAATCAGAAAGATTTAATTTCCCTTGAAATTCACATGGTTTCAGACTAACAGTTTAACTCATTATTTGCTGAGTTTGCTAAACCCAGATAAAAAGAGAATTAGCTAAACTTTTCTAAACAGTCAAAATTCTCATTTTTTTCCTGTTCCAAATGAAAAAAAAAAGATCAAAAGTGAGAAGTGTCATAATAATATAATAGAAAATATGAAGACTCTCAAGGGAGTAATGACGATAAAATTGACCTCTTATTGTGAGTTTCCTTCCTTCAGAGAAAAAACTGACATTTGAAAGTTCCTTCATAATAACCTGTAAGTAACCGGAATTGAAATTAAAATCCTATGACACTTCTTTCCTTGATTGTGGCACCATCACTTCCTCACGTATGTTATTTTTCTCTTGAACTTCTCTAAGCTTGAATATAACCTAACGTAACTTGTACCTAACATAAACTTGTTTCCAGAGTCTTGGATAGGCTTAGAGGTCAATCTTGTCATTTGATGAATTTCTGTACTTTATTAGAGAGGTTGTGGAGAACAAAGATCAGTTACACACATTGAAGACATTTTTCCAAATGGCAAACTCTTGATTCTTAAAGGAAGAGAAATTAAGTATTCATATCACATAGGTTTTCTCTTTGAAATAAGGTTGTCTCCAAACCAGGAGAAGTTGTCTTGGACTATGGATATTCTTTTCCAACTTATTGTAAAACCTGTAACTAATGTTTTTTTCTCTTTGCTGTGATCTTTTGGACACATTTGCAACCCACCTCTAGCATCTGTGTAGGAAGGATTCTACGACATGCGTGTCTATGTATGAGTCTTTGAGGTTTGACTTTTGTACATCTTATTCTTTTGGACACTATTTAGTGACGTTCTTTAACCAATTCTCATATACAAACTTTTTGGGTTTTTTTGGCCTCCAGTCAAATTGCTGCTTCCAACACTTTTTGTGCCATTACACATACCAACTAACAGTTCCCCTTTGTCCAGCAATACTATCTGGGTTTGTGCAATGGATTGCACCTGTCTTTCTAAAATTATTTGAATATTTATTGCATTTTGTACATATTCTATAAAAATGAATTCAGAACTGAAAGTGTTTATGATATTGATAAGAAGCATAGTTTCCATAAATTCAAAACAAATCAACAAGGATGAAAACTATTAAGTACACCAAAGCAGCAAATCAGCCTCAATTCTTTACTCACGTGTTGGTTGACTGGCTATTTAATTATGAAGTAAAAGAACAAAATTAAAGAACATTTATGAAATACTGGGAATGTATAATTAAATACTGTGACTAAAAAGTGAGACGGATTCCCCTTATTGTGTTAAGTCTTTAGGTCCGCACTTGCAATACAGCTTTTCTACATACTTTATTACGATAAAGTATTACCTCTCTTGATTCACCTATTTTGCTTTCATTTTTCCTGTACCAAGTTTTCTTTTCTCTTTTATAGCCTATTGGGTTTACTCTATTTGCTTTGATAAGCTTCCTCGTCCTTTTTGGAATGAGATGGAATATACAATTATAAATTAAATATTTATTGAATAAATGATGGCTCACCATTTTATAAAGTACTGAGGAAAGTAATTTGCATTTGTTTTGCTCTTTGAGCAGAATGTTTTGAAAGAAGGTTATGGGCTAAAAAGCCAGGAAGATTTAGATATGAGATTATAGGCAAGCCACTTAATCTTGCTGAATTTCTTTTTCCTTTTCTATAAAAACGGGAATAAAAACACCTTCCCGGGTATGGTGGGGATTAGACAGCCTGGACTCTAGGTGGCCTTGCCTGAATTTGCCATATTTAGTAGTTATTCTCTGTGTATATAGAGATAGATAGATAGATGTATATATAGATATAGGTATATGAAATATATAATAATTGTCAGTAATTATATATCAAATAATTGTCAGTAATTAATATAAGCTTCTATGATGTATGTGTGTGTATATATATATATATATATGACAGCAAATATCTCTGATTTCTTCAGTTAACTTTTCTTTAAATATTTGTGGTGAGTTCTTTCTAAAACTTGCTTTCGGAATCTAATATAAAAGATATTAGGGAGTGAACTATCATAGCTTTGACCCTGGCTTTTATTTGGTTGTCTGTCATCCTAAAGATGCGTGTCACTATATTGACAGGGCTAAAATGATTCTGGAAAAGAAAATATAAGAATTGGCCTCTTAACAAATACCTAGAAAGTCATGAAAATGGCCTGCCTCAAAGGAGAAATTCAAGTTGGTCTCTAGTGACTCCCTGTGGAAAGAGAGCAGAGCTGATGTGCAGGAAGCAGCAGGCGGCTGGAGGAGAATATCATTGCAATGACCCAAGCCTTTGAAGTGGAGGAGAGTGGAAGTGGGATTAATGTGTTTCCAAAAGTAGGATAAAAGCGCTCCTCCAAGAAAAAAGCCCCAATTTACGTAATTACTGACACTTATTATCTCACCTTGCAAGCTCTAATTATCTAAAGCAAAGGCATTGGTGTTTCCCTTTAATAAGTGCTATTTTGCAAAGTGACAGCCATTAAATCACTTAATTACTGTAGATGTTCTGTCAGGAAGACTTCTCTAATCCAATGCATATTCCATCAGACAGGGGGCAAAGTCAACAAACTAAAGGCTTATTTTTCACAACTTCCAGTCTCTTTGTCCATTTAACTCTACCACTTGTGTTTTATGTAATGAGATGGAGAAAACTATATTGAGTAGAACTTTTCTGGGGAAGAATGTTGTATGTGCTTTTAAGAAATGCTTTAATAGGCTGACTAAAAGTAACAAGAATGTTTTTACCACATAAGAGTGACTGGAAAATTCATTGTAAATGATGGAAGATTTGATCCAGGAAGGAAGATATTCAACAGAGAGACTCTCCAAAGGAGAGTGGTGAGACTGAATCAAGCTGTTTCCTGCTTGCATCCCATCAATGCCAGCACACTTAAAACACAGTTATTTTTGGACTATAATTCCTTGTTATCCTGCCTCCATCATATAAAAAGATAACGATGCCTATGCAGCTATACCACTGCCTCTATATTTTGGCATACTATCTTTATGCAAAATTAATCAGTAAATCAAATACCAAAAAAACTTTTCTAAGGGGTTTTCTCACCTCCCCAAAAGTCATTTTCTTCTTCATTGAAACTGACCAGCCAGTTAATTTCTAAAATCTATTTGTGCATCACTTACCCAATGACCCCTCCCCGCATCACTTCCTTGTCACTTTCACCTGTTCAGCTAGGACACTTTTATTAAAGTTATTTATGGAGTGTGGAGGATCCTTTCTTCTTATATTAAGAATTTATTGTAGGATTATTTGGATGTGGCTTGTACGAAAGTACAAAAGCCTATCAAATTTTCTTTCTCAGAAAAAAAGTTAAAACATTCCTATAGGAATAACACCAGGCCACATTTTTTCTAAAATTTTTTTAATGTTTATCTCTAGCCAGATATTAAGAATGGGCTTCATTATGTAGTGTATCTCTAATGTTTTATGTGTGTAATCTGAGTTACTCCAGGCTTCCTACCAGATTGTGGGAACAGATGGACAGACAATAACAGCAAAAAGCCAGATCTCACAAATGTTTCCCTACCACCACCGTAAGATAAAACCTCCAGGCTCCTACATAGGGTACTCCCCTCACTCTGCCCTCAGCAAGTGTTCTGGGGGTCCTCAGGGTTGTTTTTCAGATGCACATGCATGTACCTCCTGCCAAGCTTCACAACGGCCTTACTGAGCACCCAGTACAAACCGTGCTACACTTCAGCTTGGTGGCACCTGCTGGATGCTACCAAATCTGCTGTGCACTTGCCATTTTCCACAAGTACCCATCGGGCACCGGCATGTCTGGTGGACACTCACAGTTTGTCACCGTGCATCTGCTGCATTTGGCCATGTCAGCTGGGCACCATCACCTCCTGCCCCTATTGAGTCATTGAAGTCTCTTAAGTTGTCAAAGCAACACATTTTTCTTTTTAAAAGTAGTCAGTGTCATTCTTCCCTTATATTAAATGCTATTGAAGAGTTCCTACACACTGCTACTGATATGGTCAATACTTTACAGTTTAAATGAAACTAAGTTTTGTTAAGGTATGATTTTATACCAGCCCCAAAACAGGGCACACATGAGGCACTGCCCGACTGTAAAATTTGTGCCCAAATGAAGAGGTGAGTAGTTGTTAGCCCATGCACTGTGGGCCAGCCCATTGGTGAGGGACTTTATCTCCTTGGAGGAGGAAAAGCCTTTTTCTTCCCACAAAGGCTACATCATCTTGCTGAGCCACCAAGCCCTGTGCTCCTGGGACTGCATCTGCCCAAAGGAGGTGATTTTCCTAGTTGTACTAGGTTACATAACAGTGCCACAGGATGGACAGCATCCTAGGGCACATTCATTCACTTAATGGGGCTAGAGTGAGGAACCAAATCAAATGACAGGCACCATGCAGGATACAGAACCATCCTTATCTCCATCCCCTGAACCAAAAACCAAGGCTTTCTTACTTAGCCAAATGTATGGTGCACAACTCCATTTTTTCTCAGTGAGTTACCCCAGAAACTTCTAGGTCTTCATGCAAAGAAGCTTCTGGTGAGCCCTCTCACCTAACTTAAAGATATGACAGAAGCTAAAATCCTACTGTCATTTAATAGTCCTGTGCAGTATCTGAATGTTTGAGGTAATTTTTCATAAAATCCTTTCTGAAATAATAATTTATATTTTGAATAACACCCTTCTCCAGAATTGAAGTAAGAGTAAATAATAAATATTGCCAGATATGAACTATACTTCCAGGGTCCACATTCATCTTGGGTTGTATTCTCCTACCCCTAAGATGTGCCAGTCCTGATGCAGGGGTGGCAAAAAGCATGGAGATACAACCTGTTCCTTTACAGGTAGTTAAGCAACATTTGCTGACTTAAAAAGCACTTTGATTTAGTCAGAGGAGCACTAAATTCAGTATCAGAAAACTTGGGTTCTAATTGCCACTGGTTCTGGCCATGGCCAGTTTTCTAAGTCACAAAATGATGGCCAAACCAATTCTTCTTATTTCAGTTGGCTTTTGTGAACATTGAATGAAAATATTTGAGAAACTATAAAAGCACTGGATAATGTAAATTATTGTTATCATCTGCTATCCACAAGGACATAGAAAATATTTTATAGTGAAAGATTCTTCATATAGTGATGCTTAATTAAATGGGATATTTTAAAGTATACAAATAGAAAAAAATAGATACTGATAACAACACAGATTTAGATTTACATATACTCTCCCCATTATTGCAGCATATTTTCAAGACGTACTTTTACTACAATTAAATTTCAAAGTATAATTATTCCTTTCATTAAAAAAATATTACACAACTTGCTAGTGTTGACAGTGTGTATGTACATGAGCAATTCGTCTCCCAACCTCATGAAATGTTTGAAAAAAGCACTAAAGGAGGGATTTGGCTGCCTGGATCCATTCCTGACCAGCTGCATGAATTTGAGGAGAGTCTGTCTCTTCAGATCTTTCCTTCTGAATCCTATGATTGTGAGAATTTAAATAAATACATTCACCCAAACACTAGCACATAGTCTTGTGAACATATTAGCAATACATTGCCTTAAGAAAAGCTGGGCTCGGGCTTCCCTGGTGGTGCGGTGGTTGAGAGTCCGCCTGCTGATGCAGTGGACACGGGTTCGTGCCCCGGTCCGGGAAGATCCCACATGCCGCGGAGCGGCTGGGCCCGTGAGCCATGGCCGCTGAGCCTGCGCGTCCGGAGCTCCACAACGGGAGAGGCCACAACAGTGAGAGGCCCGCGTACCGCAAAAAAAAAGATCAGTTTAGGACAAATTAAATTTTTGAGAATGTGATAACCAGCAGACAATAAGAAAGAACTGAACCTTGGGGGATTGTCAAATTGATTGTGAGAATCAATCTGTGAGATTGTTTTCAACTGATCTAACACTTATTGGATCTTTTTAAATATACTAGCACTCAAGATTTTTAAAAAAGAATAGTAAGATACTGTTCCTACCCTCGAGGTGCTAATGGTTTATTAGACTGGAAATTCATTTTTAGATTGTTTTTCTAGATGGAAGTGATCATTTGATTAGATCTTTATTTATTTATTTATTTTTGAAGTACCTCTCACTGCTGTGGGCCTCTCACTGCTGTGGCCTCTCCCGTTGCGGAGCATAGGCTCCGGACGCGCAGGCTCAGCAGCCATGGCTCACAGGCCCAGCCGCTCCGCGGCATGTGGGATCTTCCCGGACCGGGGCACGAACCCGTGTCCCCTGCATCGGCAGGTGGACTCTCAACCACTGCGCCACCAGGGAAGCCCCTTGATTAGATCTTCAAGGGAGGGAGTGCACAGAAAAAAGACAGAAGTTTGATATCAGATTATTTAAGAGCACCTAATTAATGGGTGACAGGAAGAATAGCTAAATAAGAGATAGGCAAAGATTTCTCAGAGAGGTCAGGGGAGAATGGAGGGCATGTAGTGTCGCAAAAGCCAGCAGAAGTGAAGGTATCAGTGCATGTGATAGTGTTGAGAAATCAGGTTATTGAAAAGCAGGTTATTGGTGAGCCAGAAAATGTTAGCAGTAAAAACAGATGCTACAATGGAAAAAGGTTAAGAAATGCATCGGGAACTAGTGGCATGAATGTCAGTTACCCTTTGAAGAAACTTGGCACTGTAAGAAAAGACAGGAAAAAAGGGCAGTTAACTTAAGAACAAAGGAAAATCCATTGCCATTTAGGATATATAAAACTGACTTTTTTTTTTTTGGCATAGGAGGAACTGGGTACAGAAAAATTGACAATCACCTTCTTTTTTGCTACTTCCATGTTCTTTACATATTTCCCCATCGTCCAAATCACACCACAGTATAATTAGGTCTATGTTTCTGTCTCCCCTTCTTGACTGAACTCCTTGAGTGTCTCTTTCTCCTTTGAAGACCTAGCACCTGACACATAGGAGACATTCAAGGGTTTGTAGAGCTTGAAGTGAAAATTCAAGACAGTAGAAGATAATTGAAGGAGCATATGGTCCTGAAGGAAGTAGGCGAGTTTAAGGTGGAGGAGAAAAAGCTTTGAAAACAAAGCACAAAGACACTTTTGCCTTTGAGGCAAGGGATGAAAACTGGACCTGTGAAGTAGAGGCACATTGGGGTGTAGAGAGATGGAAAGCCGAGGAAATCCTGTCAGATGTACTAGATCTGGTTAAGAAGGAGGTCAGTGCAGGAAGGAATACATTTGCCAGAGGGTTAGAGAAGATGGGATAGGGAATTGTTCAGAGCCAAGCTAGAAGTGCTAACTTCGTAATACTTAGCTCAGTTGTTCCCAACCCTGGATGCATATTAGAATCAACTGGGAAACATTTTAAAAAATAATAATTTATGGGGGACTTCCCTGGTGGTCCAGTGGTTAAGACTCTGTTCTGCAGACCTACTAGAGAACGGACTTGAGGATATGGGGGGGGGAAGGGTGAGCTGTGACAAAGCGAGAGAGAGGCATGGACATATATACACTACCAAACGTAAGGTAGATAGCTAGTGGGAAGCAGCCGCATAGCACAGGGAGATCAGCTCGGTGCTCTGTGACCACCTGGAGGGGTGGGATAGGGAGGGTGGGAGGGAGGGAGATGCAAAAGGGAAGAGATGTGTGAACATATGTATATGTATAACTGATTCACTTTGTTATAAAGCAGAAACTAACACACCATTGTAAAGCAATTATACCCCAATAAAGATGTTAAAACAAAAATAAATAAATGAAAAAAATAAAGACTCTGTGCTGCCAATGCAGAGGGCACGAGTTCGATCCCTGGTCGGGGAACTAAGATCCCGCACACCACACGGTGCAGCCGAAAAATAAATAAATAAAAATTTAAAAATAATTTATGTTCTTGCTTACAGAAATTTTGATTTAAGAGATCTGGAATGAGACCCTGGATTTGTCATTTTTAAGACACCCATGTATTGCTAATGTGAAATAAGAATTTCTGACTTTGGTACTTAAACAGAAAGTGCTCAGCGTCAATTATTCGTGCTGTCTGGATTTCAAAGAGGGAAAAAATGACAGTAGACAGGTAACATCATGTCTATAAAGACAGTGAAGGATAATTCTATATATTACAGTTCACTGACTCTCATCTCTGCTCTAACTACTTTGAAAGAAATTATCTATTATGGTGCTGGTTTTTCTCTACAGGCTCACTTCACTTTGTAAAGTGGTATTTTTGTTTGTTTGTTTGTTTTGCGGTACACAGGCCTCTCACTGTTGTGGCCTCTCCCGTTGCGGAGCACAGGCTCCGGATGTGCAGGCTCTGGACTCCGGACGCGCAGGCTCAGCAGCCATGGCTCACGGGCCCAGCCACTCCGCGGCATGTGGGATCTTCCCGGACCGGGGCACTAATCTGTATCCCCTGCATCGGCAGGTGTACTCTCAACCACTACGCCACCAGGGAAGCCCGTAAAGTGGTATCTTAACGGCATCTCTGTGTCTCTCTCCTTGAGAGAGGTTGGAGCCCCTCTGCTAGCCTGAATGCAGTTTGTTATTTTATGCAACTTAAAATGCAAAACATCATATGTTCCTGTTGAGTACCAGATAGCTCAGAGAGAACAATGGAAAGAGCTTGGTTTATTATTGTATTTTTACTATCATCACTGACACAAATAAGATCACTTCACATAGTCCTGCTGGATAAAGCTCTAATTCACATCATCAGTGAATGGAAATGAGCCTGTATTTACTGATTAGAAGAGACTGAATGTAGTGTTAAGGATAATGTATCTGTGGCCAAAAAAAAAAAGGGAAACACTCTAAATAAAACACCAATCTCTACTTAGCTCTGACATAATGGCAGAAGTCAGTCCACTATAAATAAAAACTTCCAACATGTTTAAGGAAATTTTTATTTCTCTTTTATTTTGTTTCAATTGCATACTTAACAAGCAATAAAAAAAATTTTGATACAATCCAATTGTTAGTATTCTTTGAAAACTAATTATTGATACAAAGCAAATTTCTTTCATCCACATTTAGTGGGAAGAATAATTTTTAGCTTCCTATTACATGTCAGACACTGAGCTAAATGTATAATTTCATCTAATCCTTATAATATCACAAGATAACAGCTATTATTACTCCTATTTTACAGAAGAGGAAATTAAGTTGCAGGAAAGAAAAACTTGCCCATGATCACAGAGCCTGTGAATGATAAAATCAGGGTTGAACCCAAATCTTTCAGCAAGCCCAAGTACTTACCCATGATGCTTTCAGAAATTAAGGCTGAAAGCAAATTACTACATGCAAGTCTCTTGATTATTCTAGGGTGTGGTTCTTTCTCTGGACAGTCTTGCTGAGAAAGAGTTCTGGATATTCTTTTGTACAGAGCAAGAGAATGCTGATACTATGTGGGGTTTTGTTGTTGTTGGCTTTTTAAAAAATTTTTTTAAAGTATGCATTCCAGCCCACTTGCATAACAAGCTATTTGTAGTAATTATGAGACAAAAGGTTAAAGAAGTAGTCAATACAAGTATATTGAAGGACAAAGGTTACATGAAACTACATAAAGTGCCTCTAGTGTTTAGATTTATGTTACTCTATTGCCATCTTCTGGCTTTGTTCTAAAATGCATTTCATAAATAATCTGGTTGTGCAGATAGGTGAGAAATATTTTTATAGCATTATGTATCACAGAATATGAATTCTGAAGGTTGCAACAGACAGCATAACTTTAGACTAAGCTCTTCATTTTTATTTCCTAGTTTACTTATTTGTTAAAGCTTTTATGAATTAAAGAAATATTAACGAATCTGGGACTCTGTGATAGGGATGGCCAAGATATAGTTCATTCCATCAGGAAAAACTAGAGCCTTAATGAAAGTAAAAGACTTATTCACAGTCACCCAGATGTTCCACAGACATATGGTAGCCAGAGTTTAACATCACACAGATAAATGTGTACATGTTATGTGAAGCACTTCAGTACTCTTTGAATAGTCATATAAAAGCAATACATGAAAACAACATCTTGCCCTTGTCTACACCCTTCCACTCTTATAGCCACCATTCTTCACTTTGAACTTAATGCCCAGCACTACTGAAACAACATAGTCAGCTGCACACAAGCTGGAGAACACTGTCCATTATCACACTTAAAACATACTGAAAACTATGGCTATAATGCCATCTAATATACTTGAATGTATATATAGGGTAACAAGACAAATCTGAAATCAAAACTTTTAATGCCTTAGAGTTAGCATATGTATACTATAGAAGAGGAAGTAAATTAATAACCCACTAACTACAGTCCTACTTTGTTAGATATGTAGAGCGGGTTTCTTTTCAATTACTTACAAATATTAGGGCATTTCATATAAAAATTCTAATTTTTAACAATGTTTGAAAAATTGGAAGGTCTGCAATGGGATGTATGTTACTGCATGGTAAAAAGGAGCTAGGCTTGAGTAGAGGCTGTCCCATTTGGATGGGAATGGATTCCCAGTTTGCCTCAGTCGCTACCATATCTCCCCATATAATCCATTTTATATATAAAATTATTCTCTCTTCAATATAATATTAAGACATACAAATATATGTAATAATAGTTCACCCTTTTAACTAGCATTGTATTCTACTGTAGGACTATGACAGAATATTTATATACTCTTACATTATTTATCCTTTAAAATGTTACATTATTCATTATTTTATAATAATGAACATTTAGGATACTTCTAATTTTTCTACTATTATACAGAATTCTGCAATAAACATTCTTGTAGAAGTCTCTTTATAGGCATAAGTGATTTTTCTCTAGGGTAGTGATCTCCAACGTTAGTGTGCATCAGAATTACGTGGAGGGCTGGTTAAAAAAATGTTGATGGGGCCCACCCCCAGGGTTTCTGCTGAGAGATGGGGACTGATAATTTCCATTTCTAACAGTTCCTACAGTTACACTGAAGCTGCTGGTCACTTTGAGCACCTCTCCTTTACAATCTATACTAAGGAGTGGAATTGCTTCAAGATAAATGTATCTTATTTATTTATTTTTCTTACTAGTTATCCATTTTATACATATTAGTGTATATATGTCAATCCCAATCGCCCAATTCATCCCACCACCACCCCAACACCACCACTTTCCCCCTTGGAGTCCATAGGTTTGTTCTCTACATCTGTGTCTCAATTTCTGCCCTGCAAACCGGTTCATCTGTACCATTTTTCTAGGTTCCACATACATGTGTTAATGCACGATAATTGTTCTTCTCTTTCCGACTTACTTTACTCTGTATGATAGTCTCTAGATCCATCCACGTCTCTACAAATGCCCCAATTTCGTTCTTTTTTATGGCTTAGTAATATTCCATTGTATATATGTACCACATCTTCTTTATCCATTCGTCTGTCAATGGGCATTTAGGTTGCTTCCATGTCCTGGCTATTGTAAATAGTGCTGCAATGAACATTGGGGTGCATGTGTCTTTTTGAATTATAGTTTTCTCTGGGTATATGCCCAGTAGTGGCATTGCTGGGTCATATGGTAATTCTATTTTTAGTTTTTTAAGGAACCTCCATACTGTTCTCCATAGTGGCTGTATCGATTTACATTCCCACCAACAGTGCAAGACGGTTCCCTTTTCTCTACACCCTCTCCAGCATTTGTTGTTTGTAGATTTTCTGATGATGCCCATTCTAACTGGTGTGAGGTGATACCTTATTGTAGTTTTGATTTGCATTTCTCTAATAATTAGTGATGTTGAGCAGCTTTTCATGTGCTTCTTGGCCATCTGTATGTCTTCTTTGGAGAAATGTCTGTTTAGGTGTTCTGCCCATCTTTGGATTGGGTTGATTGTTTTTTAATACTGAGCTGCATGAGCTGTTTATATATTTTGGAAATTAATCCTTTGTCCGTTGATTCGTTTGCAAATATTTTCTCCCATTCTGAGGGTTGTCTTTTCGTCATTTGTAGTTTCCTTTGCTGTGCAAAAGCTTTTAAGTTTCATTAGGTCCCATTTGTTTATTTTTGTTTTTATTTCCATTACTCTAGGAGATGAACGAAAAAAATATGTTGCTGTGATTTATGTCAAAGAGTGTTTTTCCTATGTTTTCTTCTAAGAGTTTTATAGTGTCTGGTCTTACATTTAGGTCTCTAATCGATTTTGAGTTTATTTTTGTTTATGGTGTTAGGGAGTGTTCTAATTTCATTCCTTTCCATGTAGCTGTCCAGTTTTCCCAGCACCACTTATTGAAGAGACTGTCTTTTCTCCATTGTATATCATTGCCTCCTTCATCACAGATTAGTTGACCATAGGTGCGGGGGTTTATCTCTGGGCTTTCTATCCTGTACTACTGATCTATATTTCTGTTTCTGTGCCAGTACCATATTGTCTTGATTACTGTAACTTTGTAGTATAGTCTGAAGTCAGGGAGCCTGATTGCTCCAGCTACGTTTTTTTCCTTCAAGACCACTTCGGCTATTCGGGGTCTTTTCTGTCTCCATACAAATTTTAAGATATTTTGTTCTAGTTCTGTAAAAAATGCCATTGGTAATTTGATAGGGATTGCATTGAATCTGCAGATTGCTTTGGGTTGTATAGTCATTTTCACAATATTGATTCTTCCAACCCAGAACATGGTATATCTCTCCATCTGTTTGTATCAAGTTTAATTTCTTTCATCAGTGTCTTATAGTTTTCTGCATACAGGTCTTTTGTCTCCCTAGGTAGGTTTATTCCTAGGTATTTTATTCTTTTTGTTGCAATGGTATATGGGAGTGTTTCCTTAACTTCTCTTTCAGATTTTTCATCATTAGTGTATAGGAATGCAAGAGATTTCTGTGCATTAATTTTCTATCCTGCTACTTTACCAAATTCATTGATTAGCACTAGTAGTTTTTGGTGACTTATTTAGGATTCTCTATGTATAGTATCATGTCATCTGCAAACAGTGACAGTTTTACTTCTTCTTTTATAATTTGTATTCGTTTTATTTCTTTCTCTTCTCTGATTCCCATGGCTAGGACTTCCAAAACTATGTTGAATAAAAGTGGTGAGAGTGGACATCCTTGTCTTGTTCCTGATCTTACAGGAAATGCTTTCAGTTTTTCACCATTGAGAATGACGTTTGCTGTGTGTTTGTCATATATGGCCTTTATTACGTTGAGGTAGGTTCCCTCTAGGCCCACTTTCTGGAGAGTTTTTATCATAAATTCTGTTGAATTTTGTCATAAGGTTTTTCTGAATCTATCGAGATGATCATATGGTTTTTATTCTTCAGTTTATTAATATGGTGTATCACATTTATTGATTTGCGTATATTGAAGAATCCTTGCATCCCTGGGATAAATCCCACTTGATCATGGTGTATGATCCTTTTAATGTATTGTTGGATTCTGTTTGCTAGTATTTTGTTGAGGATTTTTGCATCTATATTCATCAGTGATATTGGTCTGTAATTTTCTTTTTGTGTAGTATCTTTGTCTGGTATTGGTATCAGGGTGATGGTGGCCTCATAGAATGAGTTTGGGAGTGTATCTTCCTCCACAATCTCTTGGAAGAGTTTGAGAAGGATGGGTGTTAGCTCTTCTCTAAATGTTTGATAGAATTCACCTGTGAAGCCATCTGGTCCTGGACTTTTGTTTGTTGGAAGAATTTTAATCACAGTTTCAAATTCATTACTTGTGATTGCTCTATTCATATTTTCTATTTCTTCCTGGTTCAGGCGTGGAAAGTTATACCTTTCTAAGAATTTGTCCATTTCTTCCAGGTTGTCCATTTTATTGGCATACAGTTACTTGTAGTAATCTCTTAGGATGCTTTGTACTTCTGCGGTGTCTGTTGTAACTTCTCCTTTTTCATTTCTAATTTTATTGATTTGAGTCCTCTCCCTCTTTTTCTTGACGAGTCTGGCTAATGGTTTATCAATTTTGTTTATCTTCTCAAAGAACCAGCTTTTAGTTTTATTGATCTTTGCTATGGTTTCCTTTATTTCTATTTCATTTATTTTTGCTCTGGTCTTTGTGATTTTTTGCTTCAACTAACTTTGGGTTTAATTTGTTCTTCTTTCTCTAGTTTTTTTAGGTGTAAGGTTAGATTTTTTATTTGAGATGTTTGTTGTTTCTCAAGGTAGGATTTTATTGCTATAAACTTCCCTCTTAGAAATGCTTTTGCTGCATCCCAAAGGTTTTGTATCGTCGTGTTTTCATTGTCATTTGTCTCTTGGTATTTTTTGATTTCCTCTTTGATTTCTTCAGTGAACTCTTGGATATTTAGTAACTTATTGTTTAGCCTACGTGTGTTTATGTTTTTTACAGGGTTTTTATTTTCCTGTAATTGATTTCTAATCTCATACCGTTGTGGTCAGAAAAGATGCTTGATATGATTTCAATTTTCTTAAATTTTCTGAGGCTTGATTTGTGACCCAAGGTATGCTCTATCCTGGAGAATGTTTCATGAGCACTTGAGAAGAAAGTGTATTCTGTTGTTTTTGGATGGAATGTCCTATAAATATCAATTAAATCTGTCTGGTCTTTTGTGTCTTTTAAAGCTTGTGTTTCCTTATTAATTTTCTGTTTGGATGATCTGTGCATTGGTGTAAATGAGGTGTTAATGTCCCCCACTATTATTGTTACTGTCAATTTCCTCTTTTACAGCTGTTAGCAGTTGCCTTATATATTGAGGTGCTCCTATGTTGGGTGCATATATATTTATAATTGTTATATCTTTTTCTTAGATTGATCCCTTGATCATTATGTAGTGTCCTTCCCTGTCTCTTGTAACATCCTTTATTTTAAAGTCTATTGTATCTGATATGAGTATTGCTACTCCAGCTTTCTTTTGATTTCCATTTGCATGGAGTAAGTTTTTCCATCCCCTCACTTTCAGTCTGTATGTGTCCCTAGGTCTGAAGTGGGTATCCTGTAGACAGCATGTATATGGATCTTCTTTTTGTATCCATTCAGCGAGCCTCTGTCTTTTGGTTGGAGCATTTAATCCATTCATGTTTAAGTTAATTATTGATATGTATGTTCCTATTACCATTTTCTTAGTTGTTTGGGGTTTGTTTTTGTAGGTCCTTTTCTTCTCTTGTGTTTCGCACTTAGAGAAGTTCCTTTAGCATTTGTTGTAGAGCTGGTTTGTTGGTGCTGAATTTTCTTAGCTTTTGCTTGTCTGTAAAGCTGTTGATTTCTCCATCAAATCTGAATGAGATCCTTGCTGGGTAGAGTAATCTGGGTTGTAGTTTCTTCCCTTTCATCACTTTAAGTATATCATGCCACTCCCTTCTGGCTTTTAGAGTTTCTGCTGAGAAATCAGCTGTTAACCTTATGGGAGTTCCCTTGTATGTTATTTGTCATTTTTCCCTTGCTGTTTTCAATAATTTTTCTTTATCTTATTTTTTGCCAATTTGATTACTATGTGTCTCGGCGTGTTTCTCTTTGGGTTTATCCTTCCTGGAACTCTCTGCACTTCCTGGACTTGGGTGGCTATTTCCTTTCCCATGTTATGGAAATTTTTGAGTATAATCTCTTCAAATATTTTCTCGGGTCCTTTCTCTCTCTCTTCGCCTTCTGGGACCCCTATAATGCGAATGTTGTTGCATTTAATGTTGCCCCAGAGGTCTCTTAGGCTGTCTTCATTTCTTTTCATTCTTCTTTCTTTATTCTGTTCCACAGCAGTGAATTCCACCATTCTGTCTTCCAGGTCACTTATCCATTCTTCTGCCTCAGTTATTCTGCTATTGATTCCTTCTTGTGTATTTTTCATTTCAGTTATTGTATTGTTCATCTCTGTTTGTTTGTTCTTTAATTCTTCTAGATGTTTGTTCTTTAATTCTTCTGGGTTTTTGTTAAACATTTCTTGCATCTTCTCAATCTTAGCCTCCATTCTTTTTCCGAGGTCCTGGATGATTTTCACTATCATTATTCTGCATTGTTTTTCTGGAAGGTTGCCTATCTCCACTTCATTTAGTTGTTTTTCTGGGGTTTTATCTTGTTCCTTCATCAGGTACAAAGCCCTCTGCCTTTTCATCTTGTATATCTTTCTGTGAATGTGGTTTCTGTTCCACAAGCGGCAGGATTGTACCCAAGATAAATGTATTTTAAACTTCAGTATTGCCACTTTGCACTTCCAAAGACAGTGTAACAATTGAAATCTCACTATCAATTTTTGTAAATTATCTTTGTTTGGCATTTGGAATTGTCCTATTTATAATACTTACCAATTTGTAGGGTTTTAAATATTATCACATTACACTTTTCATTAGTAATTTTCTCATTACCAAAGAGTTTGATCATTTTTTAATGTATTTATTGGTCATTTGGTCTTCTCTCTCCTATAAATTTCCTATTCATACCATTGTCTATTTTGGGGAGGGTTGTTTGACATTTTCTTAGTGATTTGGGGGAGTATTTTTAATATTTTGGATAATAATCCAATATGTCTTTTAATACATAGAGTATTTCATTTTTAACTTAATAAAATTTATCAATCCTTTCCTTTAAGTGTTTTTTAAAATGTTTTAAGAGAATCTACTTTGAGACCATAAAGATATTCTTCTCATCTCTTCTAAATATTTTATAGCTTTTATGTACACCTGAAATTGATTTGGGAATGGTATGAGCTAAGAATTTATTTTACTTTTCCATATAGATAAGGAGTTGTCTCAGCACCACTTATGGAACAATTCAGCCATTTTCACACAAGTTTTAATGCCATGTCTGTCATATATTAAGTTTCCATAAATAGGGATATGTTTTGAATCTATATAAGTTGTTCTATTGGCCAATTGATTGATCTCCTCATTAATAATTCACTTTCTTAATTTTTTTAATATTTTTTTCAAAAATACAAATTTTTGCTTATTTTATTTATTATTTCTTTATTTTTTAACATCTTTATTGTAGTATAATTGCTTTACAGTGCTGTGTAAGTCTCTGCTTTATAACAAAATGAATCAGTTATACATATATCCCCATATCTCCTCCCTCTTGTGTCTCCCTCTCTCCCAGCCTCCCTATCCCACCCCTCTAGGTGGTCACAAAACACAGAGCTGCTCTCCCTGTGCTATGCAGCTGCTTCCCACTAGCTATTTTACATTTCATAGTGTACATATGTCCATGCCACTCTCTCAGTTTGTCCCAGCTTACCCTACCACCTCCCCATATCCTCAAGTCCATTCTCTAGTAGGGCTGCATCTTTATTCCTGGTTGCCCTCAGGTTCTCTATGACCATTTTTTTTCTCTTAGATTCCATATATATGTGTTAGCACATGGTATTTGTTTTTCTCTTTCTAACTTACTTTACTCTGTATGACAGGCTCTAGGTACATCCACCTTACTACAAATAACTCAATTTCTTTTCTTTCTATGGCTGAGTAATATTCCATTGTATATATGTGCCACATCTTCTTTATCCATTCATCTCTTGATGGACACTTAGGTTGCTTCCATGTCCTGGCTATTGTAAATAGAGCTGCAGTGAACATCGTGGTACATGACTCTTTTTGAATTATGGTTTTCTCAGGGTATATGGCCAGTAGTGGGATTGCTGGGTCATATGGTAGTCCTAATTTTAGTTCTTTAAGAAACCTCCATACTGTTCTCCATAGTGGCTGTGTCAATTTACATTCCCACCAACAGTGCAAGAGGGTTTCCTTTTCTCCACACCCTCTCCAGCATTTATTGTTTGTAGATTTTTTAATGATGGCCATTTTGACTGGTGAGAGATGATATCTCATTGTAGTTTTGATGTGCATTTCTCTAATGATTAATGATGTTGAGCATTCTTTCATGTGTTTGTTGGCAATCTGTATATCTTCTTTGGGGAAATGTCTATTTAGGTCTTCTGCCCATTTTTGGATTGGGTTGTTTGTTTCTTTGATATTGAGCTGCATGAGCTGCTTGTAAATTTTGGAGATTAATCCTGTGTCAGTGGCTTCATTTGCAAATATTTTCTCCCATTCTGAGGGTTGTCTTTTCATCTTGTTTATGGTTTCCTTTACTGTACAAAAGCTTTTAAGTTTCATTAGGTTCCATTTGTTTATTTTTGTTTTTATTTCCATTTCTCTAGGAGGTGGGTAAAAAAGGATCTTGCTGTGATTTATGTCATAGAGTATTCTGCCTATGTTTTCCTCTAAGAGTTTTATAGTGTCTGGTCTTACATTTAGGTCTTTAATCCATTGTGAGTTGATTTTTGTGTATGGTGTTAGGGAGTGTTCTAGTTTCATTCTTTTACATGTAGCTGTCCAGTTTCCCAGCACCATTTATTGAAGAGACTGTCTTTTCTCCACTGTATATTCTTCCCTCCTTTATCAAAACTAAGGTGACCATATGTGCATGCGTTTATCTCTGGGCTTTCTATCTTGTTCCGTTGATCTATATTTCTGTTTTTGTGCCAGTGCCATACTGTCTTGATTACTGTAGCTTTGTATTATAGACTGAAGTCAGGGAGCCTGATTCCTCCAGCTCCGTTTTTCTTTCTCAAGATTGCTTTGGCTATTTGGGGTCTTTTCTGTTTCCATACAAATTGTGATGTTTTTTGTTCTAGTTCTGTGAAAAATGCCAGTGGTAGTTTGATAGGGATTGCATTGAATCTGTAGACTGTTTTGGGTAGTAGAGTCATTTTCACAATGTGTATTCTTCCAATCCAAGAACACGGTATAGCTCTCAAACTATTTGTATCATCTTTAATTTCTTTCATCAGTGTCTTATAATTTTCTGCATACAGGTCTTTTGTCTCCTTAGGTAGGTTTATTCCTAGGTATTTTATTCTTTTTGTTGCAATGTTAAATGGGAGTGTTTCCTTAATTTCTCTTTCCGATTTTTCATCATTAGTGTATAGGAATGCAAGAGATTTCTGTGCATTAATTTTGTATCCTGCTACTTACCAAATTCATTGATTAGCTCTAGTAGCTTTCTGGTAGCATCTTTAGGATTCTCTATGTATAGTATCATGTCATCTACAAACAGTGACAGCTTTACTTCTTCTTTCCTGATTTGGATTCCTTTTATTTCTTTTCTTCTCTGATTGCTGTGGCTAAAACTTCCAAAACTATGTTGAATAAGAGTGGTGAGAGTGGGCAACCTTGTCTTGTTCCTGATCTTAGTGGAAATGATTTCAGTTTTTCAGCATTGAGGATGATGTTGGCTGTGGGTTTGTCATATATGGCCATTATTGTACTGAGGAAAGTTCGCTCTATGCCTACTTTCTGTAAGTTTTTTATCATAAATGGGTGTTGAATTTTGTCAAAAGCTTTCTCTGCATCTATTGAGATGATCATATGGTTTTTCTCCTTCAATTTGTTAATATGGTGTATCATGTTGATTGATTTGCGTATATTGAAGAATCCTTGCATTCCTGGAATAAACCCCACTTGATCATGGTGTATGATCCTTTTAATGTGCTGTTGGATTCTGTTTGCCAGTATTTTGTTGAGGATTTTTGCATCTATGTTCATCAGTGATATTGGCCTGTAGTTTTCTTTCTTTGTGACATCTTTGTTTGGTTTTGATATCAGGGTGATGGTGGCCTCGTAGAATGAGTTTGGGAGTCTTCCTCCCCCTGTTATATTTTGGAAGAGTTTGAGAAGTATAGCTGTTAGCTCTTCTCTAAATGTTTGATAGAATTCACCTGTGAAGCCATCTCGTTGTGGGCTTTTGTTTGTTGGAAGATTTTAAATCATAGTTTCAATTTCATTTTTTGTGATTGGTTGTTCATATTTTCTATTTCTTCCTGGGTCAGCCTTGGAAGGTTGTGCATTTCTAAGAATTTGTCCATTTCTTCCAGGTTGTCCATTTTATTGGCATATAGTTGCTTGTAGTAATCTCTCATGATCCTTTGTATTTCTTCAGTGTCAGTTGGTACATCTCCTTTTTCATTTCTAATTCTATTGATTTGAGTCTTCTTCCTTTTTTTCTTGATGAGTCTGGCTAATGGTTTATCAATTTTCTTTATCTTCTCAAAGAACCAGCTTTTAGTTTTATTGATGTTTGCTATCATTTCATTTATTTTTCATTTATTTTTGATCTGATCTTTATGATTTCTTTCCTTCTGCTAACTTTGGCGTTTTTTTGTTCTTTGTCTAATTGCTTTAAGTGTAAGGTAAGGTTGTTTATTTGAGATGTTTCTTGTTTCTTAAGGTAGGATTGTATTGCTATAAACTTCCCTCTTAGAACTCCTTTTGCTGCATTCCATAAGTTTTGGGTCGTAGTGATTTCATTGTCATTTTTTTCTAGGTATTTTTTAATTTCCTCTTTGATTTCTTCAGTGATCTCTTGGTTATTAAGTAGTGTATTGTTTAGCCTCCATGTGTTTGTATTTTTTACAGTTTTTTTCCTGTAATTGATCTCTAGTCTCATAGCGTTGTGGTCAGAAAAGATACTTGATACAATTTCAATTTTCTTAAATTTAGTAAGGCTTGATTTGTGACCCAAGATATGATATATTCTGAAGAATGTTCCATGAGGACTTGAGAAGGAAATGTATTCTGTGGTTTTTGGATGGAATGTCCCTTAAATATCAATTAGGTCCATCTTGTTTAATGTCTCATTTAAAGCTTGTGTTTGCCTATTTATTTTCATTTTGGGTGATCTGTCCATTGCCCAAAATGGGGTATTAAAGTCCCCTACTATGATTGTGTTACTGTCGATTTCCCCTTTTATGGCTGTCAGTATTTGCCTTATGTATTTAGATGCTCCTATGTTGGGTGCATAAATATTTACAATTGCTATATCTTCTTGGATCGATCCCTTGATCATTATGTAGCGTCCTTCTTTGTCTCTTGTAATAGTCTTTGTTTAAAAGTCTATTTTTTCTGATTTGAGAATTGCTACTCCAGCTTTCTTTTGATTTCCATTTGCATGGAATATCTTTCTTCATACCCTCACTTTCAGTCTGTATGTGTCCCTAGGTCTGAAGTGGTTCTCTTGTAGACAGCATATATACAGGTCTTATTTCTGTATCCATTCAGTCAGTCTATGTGTTTTGGTTGGAGCATTCAATCCATTTACATTTAAGGTAATTATCGATATGTATGTTCCTATTACCATTTTCTTAATTGTTTTGAGTTTGTTTTTTTAGGTCTTTTCCTTCTCTTGTGTTTCCTGCCTAGAGTAGTTCCTTTAGCATTTGTTGTAAAGCTGGTTTGCTGGTGCTGAATTCTCTTAGCTTTTGCTACTCTGTAAAGGTTTTAATTTCTCTGTCAAATCTGAATGAGATCCTTGCTGGGTAGAGTAATCTTGTTTGTAGGTTTTTCCCCTTCATCACTTTAAATATGTCCTGCCACTCCCTTCTGGCTTGGAGAGTTTCTGCTGAAAGTTCAGTTGCTAACCTTATGGGGATTCCCTTGTATATTATTTGTTGTTTTTCCCTTGTTGCTTTTAAATTTTTTTCTCTGTATGTAATTTTTGATAATTTGATTAATATGTCTTGGCATGTTTCTCCTTGGATTTATCCTGTATGGGACTCTCTGTGCGTCCTGGACTTGATTAACTATTTCCTTTCCCATTATAGGAAATTTTTCAACTATAATCTCTTCAAATATTTTCTCAGTCCCTTTCTTTTTCTCTTCTTCTTCTGGGACCCCTATAATTCAAATATTGGTGTGTTTAATGTTGTCCCAGAGGTCTCTGAGACTGTCCTCAATTCTTTTGTTTTTTTTTTCTTCTACTCTGCAGTAGTTATTTCCACTATTTTATTTTCCAGATCACTTATCTGTTCTTCTGCCTCAGTTATTCTGCTATTGATCCCTTCTAGAGAATTTTTAATTTCATTTATTTTGTTGTTCATCACTGTTTGTTTGCTCTTTAGTTCTTCTGTGACCTTGTTAAACGTTTCTTGTATTTTCTCCATTATAGTTCCAAGATTCTGGATCAACTTTAGCATCATTATTCTGAATTCTTTTTCAGGTAGACTGCCTATTTCCTCTTCATTTGTTAGGTCTGGTAGGTTTTTACCTTGTTCCTTCATCTGCTGTGTGTTTCTCTGTCTTCTCATTTTGCTTAACTTACTGTGTTTGGTGTTTCCTTTTCGCAGGCTGCAGGTTTGTAGTTCCCGCTGTTTTTGGTGTCTGTCCCCAGTGGCTAAGGTTGTTTCAGTGGGTTGAGTAGGCTTCCTGGGGGAGGGGACTAGTGCCTGTGTTCTGGTGGATGAGGCTGAATCTTTTCTTTCTGGTGGGGAGGTCCCCATCTAGTAGTGTGTTTTGGGGTGTTTATGGCCTTATTATGATTTTAGGCAGCCTCTCTGCTAATGAGTAGGGTTGTGTTCCTGTCTTGCTAGTTGTTCGGCATAGGGTGTCCAGCACTGGAGCTTGCTGGTCATTGAGTGGAGCTGGGTCTTGGCATTGAGATGGAGAACTCTGGGAGATTTTCACCATTTGATATTATGTGGAGCTGGGAGGTCTCTTGTGGACCAATGTCCTGAACTTGCTCTCCCAGCTCAGAGGCACAGCCCTGATGCCTGGCTGGAGCACCAAGAGCCTGCCATCCACATGGCTCAGAATAAGAGGGGGGAAAGAAAGGAAGAAGAAGATAAAATAAAATAAAGTTATTAAAAATAAAAAATAATTATTAAAAAAAAACATTTTTAAGTAATAAAAAAAGAAAGAAGAGAGCATCCAAACCAAAAAACAAATCCACCAAAGATAACAAGCACTAAAAACTATACTAAAAATAAATAATAAATAAAAAACGGACAGACAGGACCCTAGGACAAATGGTAAAAGCAAAGCTATACAGACAAAATCAAACACAGAAGCATACACCTACACACTCACAAAAAAAGAAAAAGGGAAATATATATATCGTTTTCTCAATGTCCACCTCCTCAATTTGGGGTGATTCTTTGTCTATTCAAGTATTCCACAGATGCAGGGTACATCAAACTGACTGTGGAGATTTAATCCACTGCTCCTGAGGCTGCTGGGAGAGATTTTCCCTTCTCTTCTTTGTTCGCACAGCGCCTGGGATTCAGCTTTGGATTTGGACCCGCCTTTGCATGTAGGTCGCCTGAGGGCGTCTGTTCTTCGCTCAGACAGGACGGGGTTAAAGGAGCCGCTGATTCGGTGGTTCTGGCTCACTCAGGCCGCGGGAAGGCAGGGGTACGGATGCAGGGTGAGGCTGCGGCGGCAGAGGCCGGCGTGACGTTGTACCAGCCAGAGGCGTGCTGTGTGTTCTCCCGGGGAAGTTGTCCCTGGATCACGGGACCGTGGCAGTGGCGGGCTGCACAGGCTCCTGGGAGGGGCGGTGTGGATAGTGACCTGTGCTCACACACAGGCTTCTTGGTGGCAGCAGCAGCAGCCTTAGCGTCTCTCGCCCGTCTCTGTGGTCTGTGCTGTTAGCCGCAGCTTGCGCCAGTCTGTGGAGCTCCTTTAAGCAGCGCTCTTAATCCCCTCTCTTCACGCACCAGGCAACAGAGGCAAGAAGAAGCCTCTTGTCTCTTAGGCAGGTCCAGACATTTTCCCGGACTCCCTCCCGGCTAGCTGTGGGGCACTAGCCCCCTTCAGGCTGTTTTCACGCCGCCAACCCCAGTCCTCTCCCTGCGATCCGACTAAAGCCCGAGCCTCAGCTCCGAGCCCCCGCCCGCCCCGGCGGGTGAGCAGACAAGCCTCTCGGCCTGGTGAGTGCCAGTCGGCACTGGTCTTCTGTGCGGGAATCTCTCCGCTTTGCTTTCCGCACCCCTGTGGCTGTGCTCTCCTCCACGCTCCGAAGCTTCCCCCTCCACCACCCGCAGTCTCCGCCCGCGAAGGGCCTTCCTAGTGTGTGGAAACCTTTCCTCCTTCACAGCTCCCTCCCACTGGTAGATGTCCCGTCCCTATTCTTTTGTTTCTGTTTTTTTCTTTTTTTTTTTCCCTACCCAGGTACGTGGGGAGTTTCTTGCCTTTTGGGAGGTCTAAGGTCTTCTGCCAGCTTTCAGTAGGTGTTCTGTAGGAGTTGTTCCACATGTAGATGTATTTCTGATGTATTTGTGGGGAGGAAGGTGATCTCCGTGTCTTACTCTTCCGCCATCTTGAAGCTCCTCCCACTTTCTTAATATGATTTTTTTAAGCCCCCCTCTCTGTCTTGTCCTTCTTCAGAACTGTCCTGGTTTTTCTTGATCCTTTGCTACATCGTATGTATTACAGAATTTTTGCTTTGATGGGAATTTTATTAAATTTACAAAATAATTTTGGAAAAAGAAACATTTTCTCTTCTCAACCAGCAGTAGTAGTCTTAGGTATGGACTGGCAATTAAATTCAGAAGAAATAATTGCCTTAATCTAGCAACAAGTTTACTTAACTGAAGAAAGAATATACAACAACTAACAATACAGCATACATGACAACAGCATAGAGAAGTTTGGTGACTGCCAAGTCTGGCTTCCTACTTTCCAAAAATCACCACATGGGAGCCAAGTGGTCATGAAAGACAAAACAGAGTATGCAAGAACAGTTCAGCTCAGCCAAGCCATCAGCGCTGGAGTCCTTCAGGTTTCACTTGCTCTGGAAGCCTCAGGGTTATGTGACTAGCACCTATTCTTCCGTGAAGCTGTATCTCATCTACACTGATTACTCACCAGTTGCAGGTTACATAACAATGTCTCGACAGTGAAGACCAGGGCTTGGTCTGGTACACAGTCACCTCTTCCACAATCACATTTTCTGACTGTTGTTGATGTATAAGAAAGCAATTGAGTTTTTAATATTGATCTCATATACAGTAAACTTTTTGAGCTCTTATGTCTAATAATTTGTCCCAGTATTCTTTTGAATTTTTCCATATAGGAAATCTTTATCTGGTATTAAAACAACTTTTGTACTTCCTATTCAGTCTTTATAACTTTTATTTCTTTTCCCAATTTTATCATTCTAATAACTGGAATTTAATTTTAGATAGAAGTGATATTAGAAAGGAAAGTAAAGGAAATACTTGTGAGGTTTTGACATTTATTGTAGTATTTGGTGCAGATTATATTGTATACACCCTTCATTGGGTTTAAGATTTCCTCTTCTACTTCTGGGTTACTGAAAGCTTTTTATCATGATTGGAATTGGATTCTATCAAATGAGCTTTTTATTCTTTATCATTTTTTCCATTAATCTACTTTGTCTAATCTTGATATAGATACATTGGCTTTCTACAGGTTTTTAGATATAGAATAATATTATCTGCAATTATTTTTCTCTTTCTTTTCAATTTTTATGTACAGTTTATATTTATTTTTCTCTTGACTCCAGTAAAATGTTAAATAATGTGGTGATAATGGACAACCTGGCCTTATTCTTTTACATTATTGCCATCCTTCTGGGTGCGTATTTGAAACCTAACCCAAGTGAGTTCAGGCCAATAGTTATGAATTCTTAGGAGCGAATTTTTCGTGTACCCAGAGCCAAGGTTGAGATATATAAGCTTCCTGATCACCTACCTGCTTGTGCTTGTGGGCAAACTTTTATCCTTTTTTTAATTGAGATGTAATTACCATGTAACACTGTATTAGTTTCAGGTTTACAACATAATGATTTGTTTTATGTATATATTGCAAAATAATCACCACAATAAGCCTAGTTAACATCCATCATCACACAGTTACAAGTTCTTTTTTCTTGTTATAAGTTCTAAGATCTACTCTCTTAACAACAGCAGGCTTTTTCTTTGCCTTTTCACTCAGCATGTAGCCCCTTAAGTGTTCCAATTTAATGCAGGATCTTAGTTTCTGCTCCCCACCTTTTGGATAATCACTTAAACTCAAGCCCTAAATTGCCAAAATCAGGGATGCTCCCTTCCTGCTTCCAAAGGCAATGAAATTTCCAAGTCCTACTTATTGTTTGTTTCCCCTTCATTTTTGACAGCTGGCCTTTCACTGACTCTTTTGTAAACTCAATTATGAATTTTAACTTAACTTCGAAAATGTAATACATTGCTATAGTGTAACAAAATTTAAGTAAAAAATGAAAATTCTCTCTTACCCCAGTCCATCATCCACACAGTTTCCAACACTACCCTCTCCCCAGAAAAACCCACAGGTAACAACTATTGCTTCTTGTATATCTTACCAGATTTTCTTCGTACCTTCAATCAAATATAAAATATATTCTAATTATCTCCCCCTTTTACTCAAAAGGTAGCATACCACACACATTATCCTGTACCTTGCTTTTCTTTTTCACATAACAGTATATCTTAGAGATCTTTCCATACGTACATAGAGTGTATCCTCATTTTTAAACAGCCATGTCATATTAAATTGTACGACTGTACATAGCTTAGCTAATCAATTCCCTATAGCAAAAGTCCATGGTAGAAAATTAGCAGGAATAATTAGCTCTGAGTTTGGGCTCCTACAGATTTCAGTGCTCCTTACCAGTTTATGTACAACCATTAAAAGTTCAGCTGGGGGTTCCCTGGTGGCACAGTGGTTGGGGGTCCGCCTGCCGATGCAGGGGACATGGGTTTGTGCCCCAGTCCGGGAAGATCCCACATGCCGCGGAGCAGCTGGGCCCGTGAGCCATGGCCGCTGAGCCTGCGCGTCCGGAGCCTGTGCTCCGCAACGGGAGAGGCCACAACAGTGAGAGGCCCGCGTACCGCGAAAAAAAAAAAAAAAGTTCAGCTGGTTTGCTGGTTTCTCCTACTGCTGGTTCTGTAGATTTCCTCTGCCTATGGCTGCTCCTCAGCTACCTGCCCCACCTGTTGCTCAACTTCCCCTGAGGGTGGAAATGGCTGCAGTTATCACTGATGTGCCACCCAGATCCCCTATCAGGTTCATCCCTCTCTGAAGTTCAGTTTACTTGTTCTTCTTTGTGTCTACAGCTCTTCAAAAGCCCTAAAGATAAATGGTATTGTTTACTTGTTTGTTTGTTTGTTTGTCCAGGTTTTCTCATAAGAGATGTAGGAAGGGTATTGCCCTTACACATCTTACTTGAAAACTTTCTTGTCTTATTTTTAACATGAAATGCCTCTAGTGTTTCCCAATAATCATGATATGGATTTGGGAGCTGAAATAGAATATTTTATGATTTTGAGGAAGTAGTCATCAATTCCCATGTTACTGAGAATTTTTTTATTTATCAACGTTTGTTGCATTTTGTGAAAAAATTATTAGTACATACAGAGAAAATAAGAAGAAGAAATTTTAATATATGATATTAAGCATTCTTACAACCTTATATATTAATAAATTTCATCAGTGTTTCATGGACACTCAAAGAATATATGCACTATAGTACAAGATTTAGTTTTGCTTTGTAAAGTATTCTGAAAATGTTTTTTCTAATTAGTAGATGAGGTAAGTTGATTTAAATATATGGATCAATTTATTTTTTTTCTAAGTTCTTTACTGTGTGGAAGTGATTTTTCTATACAGTTACTTTGTTACCTAGGAAGTTTTATTTTTTCTATCATTATATAACTATCATTATAGTCACTATCATTATAGTGACTATCATTATAATTACACTACTATGTAGGAGATTCCCTGGCAGTCCAGTGGTTAGGACTCTGTGCTCTCACTGCTGAGGGCCCAGGTTCGATCCCTAGTCGGGGAGCTAAAATCCCATAAGCCACACGGTGTGGCATAAAATGAATAAAAGAAAACCATTAATCCTCTAGTAAGTCTCTTACAATGAAAAAATTAGCCTGTTTTCTCCACTTGTCCCCTAACCTCCTTCTTTCACCACTCAATTTTGGTCAATAATTTTATATTTCTAATTGTTTTCCTTTGTACTATTAAATATGATTCTCCAATCAAGATTTTGTACAGTACAACAACTATTCATTACAAAAACTCTCCATAAACTAAGAATGTAGGTGAATTTTCTCAACCAGATAAAGAACATCTACCAAAAATCTACAACTAACATCAATGCTTAACAGTGAGAAACTCAAAGCATTCCCACTAAGATCAAGAGCAGGACAAGGGTGTCCCCTCTTCTCAGTCCTTTTCAACATTATACTGGAAGTCCTAGCTATAAGAAAAGGAAATAGGTGGCCCAAAGGCCCGCAATTAGGCCTGCCATGTTCCTCTCCGCGGCGCTCCGGGCCCGTGCGGCCGGCTTCGCCGCCCAGTGGGGAAGACATGTAAGGAATTTGCATAAGACAGCTATGCAGAATGGAGCTGGAGGAGCCTTATTTGTGCACAGAGATACTCCTGACAATAACCCAGATACTCCATTTGATTTCACACCGGAAAACTATAAGAGGATAGAGGCAATTGTAAAAAACTACCCAGAAGGGCATAAAGCAGCAGCTGTGCTTCCAGTCCTGGATTTAGCCCAAAGACAGAATGGATGGCTGCCCATCTCTGCTATGAACAAGGTTGCAGAAGTCTTACAAGTACCTCCAATGAGAGTGTATGAAGTAGCAACTTTTTATACAATGTATAATCGAAAGCCAGTTGGAAAGTATCATGTTCAAGTCTGCACTACTACGCCTTGCATGCTTCGTAACTCCGACAGCATACTGGAGGCCATTCAGAAAAAGCTTGGAATAAAGGTTGGAGAGACTACACCTGACAAACTTTTCACTCTTATAGAAGTGGAATGTTTAGGGGCCTGTGTAAACGCACCAATGGTTCAAATAAATGACAACTACTATGAGGATCTGACACCTAAGGATATTGAAGAAATTATTGATGAACTCAAGGCTGGCAAAATCCCAAAACCTGGGCCAAGGAGTGGACGCTTCTCATGTGAGCCAGCTGGAGGTCTTACCTCTTTGACTGAACCACCTAACGGACCTGGCTTTGGTGTGCAAGCAGGCCTTTAATTTATATTCAACTGTAAATATGTCACTGGAGAAATAAAATATGAATCTCCTATCTATCTACATAGACTTTTTATATTATTTGTTCATTTCCATCTGTGTACACCTTGCTTGTAACCTAGCAACTTGCAGCAGTAAGTGCCATGTCAGAACTTAAGAGCACCATTTTGGTCATCTGCTGTCTTTGGCTAACTATGAACACATTATTCCATAAGCTAATTAACGGTATTTCAACATTACCCATTTTCAACTGCCCCTTCACTTTTATCAGTAATATTAGGTTATTGTGAAGTAAAAATTCTGTCAAATTTCAAATACATTTTGCTCTCCCATCTTTAACCATAGCCAAGTCTTAAGTTAATATGATCTTTCTATAAACTTTGTCAGTATTCTCTTTAAACATTTTTATATTTACAGCACACCATTGTTACTGTAATTTCAACTGGTAAGTGACATATCAAGCGACTGTAGGTGTAACGAGGACAGGGTAGTTGTCTCTAGAAGTACTATTTATCATTTTTAAAAAAGGAAGGTACAAAACACTTTGATATTATCCTGGGCTATTCTGACCCTGCAAGTATACAAAAACTAAGTGGGGGAAGAAACTGGAAGTGTAACTTGAGTTGGAAGGTTTAGTGGATATGGGAAATATACTCCTCAGCTGAATGCATATTACAACTTGGAAGAAAGAATAAAACCCTTTGTATATAATATCCAGTTCAAGAAACTAGCTATGAGTTTTGCAAGCTGGAATAAAAAATTAATAGCCAGCTTTAAATTCAGGGATAGATCTAAACTAATCCACTTTCAGGATCTCTCCAAGTCACTGTTTGGCCTTGATCTTATGACAGACTAATAACTATGATGCTTATAAATATGATTATTTTTAAGACTGTCTTTAAAAATGAGTTTTTGAGAAATGAAATTGAGTTACTTTTACTGAGGTGGATGGACCTAGAGTCTGTCATACAGAGTGAAGCAAGTCGAGTTACTTTTTCTGAGGTGGATGGACCTAGAGTCTGTCATACAGAGTGAAGCAAGTCAGAAAAACAAATACCGTATGTTAACACACATATATGGAATCTTAAAAAAAAATGGTTCTGATGAACCTAGGACAGGAGTAAAGACACAGACGTAGAGATGTAGAGAATGGACTTGAGGACATGGGGAGGGGGAAGGGTAAGCTGGGACGAAGTGAGAGAGTGGCATTGACACATATACACTACCAGATGTAAAAGATAGTTAGTGGGAAGCAGCTGCATGGCACAGGGAGATCAGCCCAGTGCTTTGTGACCACCTAGAGGGATGGGATAAGGAGGGTGGGAGGGAGATGCAAGAGGGAGGGGATATGGGGATATATGTATACATATAGCTGATTCACTTTGTTATACAGCAGAAACTAACAACACTGTAAAGCAATTATACTCCAATAAAGATGTTAAAAAAAAAAAAAAAAAAGAAAAGGAAATAAAAGGTGTAGAGATTGGGAAGGAAGAAATAAAACTGTCTTGTTCACAGACACCTTGATCATCTATATATAATATCCGAAAGAATCAACAAAGAAAGTCCTTGAACAATAAGCAATTACAGCAAGATACAAGATTAATGTACAAAAAGTCAATTGCAATGAACATGAAAGACATAGAGGAACCCTATACATATATTACTAAGTAAAAGGAGCTAATCTGCAAAGGCCCTATACGATAAGATTCCAACAATATGACTTTCTGGAAAAGGAATGGTTGCCAGGGGTCAGGATGTAGAGAGGAATGAACAGGCAGAGCATAGAGATTTTTAGAGTGGTGAAAATACTCTGTATGACACTGTAATGATGGGTATGTGTCATTATACATTTGTCAAAATCCACAGAATGTACATCAAGAGTGAATCCTAAGGTACACTCTGAACTTTGGGTGATAATGATGTATTAAAGTAGATTGATCAGTTGTAAAAAATACGCCATTCTGTTGCAGGATGCTGATAGTAGGGGAGGCTGTGTGTGGGAATAGGACATAAGTGGGGACTCTGTGTACTGCTTGCTCAATTTTTCTATAAACCTAAAACTGCTCTAAAAAATAAAGTCCATCTTTAATGCAAATAAATAAATTGATTGATTGATTAAATATTTCATTCAGGCCTTCTGCCAACAGCCCAGCTGCCAATCCATTTTTGCAAGCAAGGGATATTGCCTTTGCAATTCAGAGTGAATCCCTCACCTTAGGAAGTGTATTTTTCCTGGGACTTTCTGAAATCTGCCACTGGGTACTCTATCTTCTATGCTTTTTTTCCACTATTTCCCATAAGCTTCCACTTGATTTCAACCTTACTCACACCATTTCCCACTCTATTTTTGCAAACAGAGGAGAAAGCTTTTACACTCAAGAGTGAGTTCCTTACTTGGAGGAAGCATACCTGTATGGCTTTTGCCCAGTTGCACTCTGCACTTGGTTGGTACCCACTTAGAAATATCTTTCTGCAAGTAGCTACTTAGAGCCATCACTACTGAGGCCTCTCACCACGCTATGTACTTTTTTCACTTCTTCTTTTGAGGTTTCTATCAGATCACAGCTGCTTTATAGAAGTTTTGGGGACTTCCCTGGTGGTCCAGTGGTTAAGACTCCGTGCTTCCACTGCAGGAGACACAGGTTTCATCTCTGGTAGAGGAACTAAGATCCCACATGCCACGTGGCACAGCCAAAAAAAGTTACGTTAAAGTCTGTAAAATATCCCCATCTCCTAATTTATGAAATGAGTTTGTGGGTAGTTGTTCCCTTTGTGTTATTGCATGATTTTCATGAGGGGAAAGAGAGAGAAGCTGACTTATGTAGCCAGGTACATACCAAGTATCTTACTATGAATGCTAAGGATATTTGCAATACTTTATCTAGTATTTCTACGTGCTTTATAATGGAAAGAGTAATGCATGCTGTGTACTGGCAAGATCCCTCCTTTTAAGATGGAGGCTCTCATTCTCCAGCTTCTGACACCTTTCTGCCCCACTTTCAGTGGCAGCCCACATCCAACACCAGGTCGATGCTGCTCTATAAAGACCTGGCATCCTGGTCTCAATTCAGAACAACTCTGAAAGGTCTCCACTGCAGATTTCCCCATGGGATTGGCTAAGGCCTTTGTTGCAACTGTATTACAGATTACCTCTGCCCAATCTTATTTTCTTCATTCCTCACAGGTATTAATCCTAAAAGCACCCCAAAAAACCTCCTACATGCTAATCTCCATCTCAAAATCTTTTCTAAGATATTCAACCTAAGACCTTTGGTTCCAGGTGTAGACTATAAAAACAATGTAAAATGAGATTTTGAAGCTGGATCCCATGCCATCCAAGTGGCAATGAGGATCCCATCACTGGAGGTATGAGAAGAATGAATATTCCCTGGCATGCTGTACCAGTGCAATTGTTTAAAATGTCATGAGTGGTGAACGAGGATGGAATATTGATTAAAGGGAGTATACTGCAAAGGACAAAATCTGAGGTATTTGTGGAATTCATGGGAAGTAGTAAATATTAAGCCTGTAGACTTACATGGTTTAGGGGGATGTATTCATTTGCTAGGGCTACTTTAACAAAGTACCACATGCAAGAGAAATTTACCATCTCAGTTCGGGAGGCTAGAAGTCCAAGATCAAGGTATCACCAGGATTTGTTCCTTCTGAGGGCTGAGAGAGAAGACTTGTCCCATACCTCTGTCTAACTTCTGGTGGTTTGCTAGCAATCTTTGGTGTCCCCTGGCTTGTAGAAGCAGCACCTTGAACTCTACCTTCATCTTCACATGGTGTGAAGTGTTTTTGCATCCAAATTTCCCCTTCTTAAAAGGACACCAGTCTTAGTGAATTAGGGACCCACTCTATTCTTAACTAATTACATCAGCAAGGACCCTATTGACCCTATTTACAAATAAGGTAACATTCTGAAGTACTAGAGATTAAGACTTCGAAATATGGATTTTGGAGGGAAGAGAGACACAATTCACCCTACAATAGTGGCGGATACCAAGTAGAAGCCTCTGACATTGCCCCATCATGGTCCAGCAAAGATAGTAAATCAAACACAATATACAGTCCAGAGCAATGACATGCCACCTTTAAAGACCTAAAGGGAGTGAGAGTAGTGGTCCTGTTACTGACCCTTTCGAGTCTGGCCCAAGCAAGCGTCCTCCCAGTGTCATTCGAGCCAATAGAATGAGATGGAGTTTGGTTCAAAAGCAAAGGAAACCTTCATTCTTTGATCAGAGAATGGACAGGTGTGCGCTCATGCTCTAGAGCAGGGGTCCCCAACCCCTGGGCCATGGACCGGTACCGGCCCTCAGCGTGTTAGGAACCGGGCCACACAGCAGGAGGTGAGTGGCGGGCGAGCGAGCGAAGCTTCATCTGCCGCTGCCCATCACTCCCCATCGCCACATTACTGCCTGAACCATCCCCCCTCACCCCCCCCCCCCCCCCCCGTCTGTGGAAGAATTGTCTTCCATGAATCTGGTCCCTGGTGCCAAAAAGGTTGGATACCGCTGCTCAAGAGGACTCACTCTCCCCCAGAAGGCCCTTGACAGGGCTGCTTTACAGGGATCTTGTCAGCAGGGAGGGGACGGGGTTCTTGCGGGGTGGGCGGGGCTGCACTGCTCACGTTCCAGATTGAAGTGCCGGGGACAGTGTCTCTGCACACGCCCGCTGTCTTCATTTTATTTTTTCTATTTTGTTTTCACAAATTTATTTATTTTATTTATTTTTGGCTGCGTTGGGTCTTTGTTGCTACACGCAGGCTTTCTCTAGTTGCAGCAAGCAGGGCCTACTCTTCGTTGCAGTGCATGGGCTTCTCATTGCGGTGGCTTCTCTTGTTGCAGAGCACAGGCTCTAGGCGCGCGGGATCAGTAGTTGTGGCCCGTGAGCTCAGTAGTTGTGGCTCGTGGGCTCTAGAGCGCAGGCTCAGTAGTTGTGGCACATGGGCTCAGTTGCTCTGCGGCATGTGGGATCCTCCTGGACCAGGGCCTGAACCCATGTCCCCTGCATTGGCAGGTGGATCCTTAACCACTGCACCACCATGGAAGCCCTGTCTTCATTTGAAATTGCATTGTCAAGCCCAGTGGCCTGCCCAGCTTAGGTGTCATTGGTGTAGCCATTTCACACAAGGATCTCTGGGCTGAAGTGCTGGCTGCAAGGCCTCTGCATGTATCCCCCTATGAGCGAGTGAAACTAGACTAAGCACCAAAGAAAAGAAAAAAGGTTAGACTTTATTTTATTACCCAGCTTTTATTTAATTGTTAATGGTCTTTGCCACTGACAGTCCCAGGCATATCTCCATTTAATTTGCCAGTTTGGCCCCTACAAAATTCAGAAGAATGCTAGAGAATGACAGTGAACTACCACAAACTTGGCACATTGCAGTAGCCTCAGATGTATTGTACACAGCCAATGATCTGGCCAATGTACTGTTTTTCATTCCTATCCAGGACGATAATCAACAGTTTTCTTTCTCTTGGAACAGAATAGTACACATTTTTGGTCTTACCTCAAGGCTATGTTAAGTCTCTCTTCTCTATCATAAGAGAGTCTGAAGGGACTTAGACAATGGATATTCCACACTGCGCTTTACTCTATAAAAATGACAGCATGTTAATCAGTCAGATGAGCAAGAAATGGCAAGTAAAACACATATGTCCCAGAGGGTGAGAGATAAAACTCTCCAAAGAGACAGTGCATTCCATACCCAGCAATACTGTTCTGACCCATATACCAGTGACCAAAATAGCTGCCAACTCTGAGAGAGGCTAGAGAAAAAGGCTCTGCAGTAGGTCCAGGCTGTGGTGCAAGCAGCTCTGCCACTTAGGCTATATGACTTAGCAGATCGAATGTTATTAGAAGTTTCAGTTTTGAGAAAAGACGCCATGTGGAGTTCATGGCAAGCCCCAGTGGAGAATTGCACTGAATACTGCTGGAGTGTGAATCCCAAGGGCATTCCCCCATAAACTTCCTTCACACAATTCTCTGTCCCAAAATTAAAGTCTTCAGGTGATCTAATCTCTAGAAGATCCTAAATACCTCCATCTGAAATTGTTCTCTAAATTGCTTACACTTAGGCAATATTTTAAAAAGATATATGTTTTTCTGTAATGAGACCGTCACCCCACCTATTAGCCCTAGGTTCATAGGCAGCAATCACTTTACTCTACTGGGTGCCTGTATGACTTCATGAAAAAGCTGGACTTCTGGACTGACCTACTGGCTCATGCAGTCTCGCCCCAGATTCCCTCCCTCCTTACTCTGTCGTTTATATCTACCATCCCTGCATTAAATCCCTGGGGAGTTTATAACACAAGAGAATGGTCTCCTTCCCGTGTGAAGCGAATGCTAATCCCTGTAGCTGTTGTTTAAATAATGTCACATGTTATTTAAAAGAGTAGAATGATTCATTGAACCAGTCTCAAAAATGACAGACTTTTCCATATACTACTTCATTACTGTGAAGTGACCGTATTTCCAACCCGCTAATGAGCCATATCTTCTATCAATATTCAGGTGAAATTGTTACTCCCACATCCAATCTGTTGATGCTATGGTCTAAATGTTCATGTCCCCCATCCACAATTCATATGTTGAAATCCTAATGCCCAATGTGATGGTATTAGGAGGTGGGGCCTTTGGGAGGTACTTCGGTCATGAGGGTGGAACCCTCATGAATGGGCTTAGTGCCTTCATAATAGAGGCCCCAGAAAGATCACTCATCCCTTCCACCATGTGAGGATGCAATGAGAAGTCTACAACCTGGAAGAAAGACCTCACCTGGCCATGCTGGCAACCTGATCTTGGATTTCCAACCTCCAGAACTGTGAGAAATAAATTTCTGCTGTGTATAAGCTACTCAGTCTATGGTATTTTGTTACAGCAACATGAATGGACTAAGACAGTTGGGAAGCCCTATCTATTCTATCTCAAAATATATATGTATTGAGAATATATTCACTTCCTTCCATCTCCACTACCACATCTGCTTCCAGGGACCACATCTCTCACCTAGAAATCACAGTAACCTCCTAACTGGGCTCCATAGAACCACTCACCAATCTCTTCTCCACAAACGTAAATAATCATCCCACTTCGCTGCTTACAACCCCTTCGTGGCTTCTTTTCAATGCTAAAAGGAAATCGCAAATCTTTATCCTGGGCTCCCGCACCCTGCATGGCCTGGCCCCACATGCATGCCTCCCTCCCATCCCCACGTCTCAGGCCACTCTCACACTCACTTGCTACAGTACACTGCAAACATGCCAAACTTTCAACCTGTTCTCCTTCCAGGACTTCCTTCCAGGCTTTGCACCTGCCCTTCTTTCTACCTGAAAGATAGAGATGATCCACAAAACAAAAAAAAATCTGCTACTTCATTTTGAGGTCTCATACATCTTTTTACTTTAGCCAAGAAATAGTATATACATTAAGAATTCACTCCTCAAAACTAATGGGGTAGGTAAGAAGGAAAAATGGGGGGAAGTAATAGAGACAGTACTATATCACAGAATCCTAATGAGCATGTATTTAGCATTGGCTGGGGGGTATGAGGAAAAAGTGAATAAGCCTCCACTCCTCTAGCCTCCTAATTTCCCCACTTGTGAGTGAATTAAGAGCCATAAACAACAAGGAAGTTCTCTCCGAACTAAAGTACTAACCAATACGTGACTGTGCTTCCTCATTTACAAATTTAGACATTTAGAGCTGTCATATTTAATGCCACTTTCCTGTTAATATCAGTAATTAGACCATTGATGGGACTTCTCTGGAGGTCTAGTGGTTAAGACTCCAAGCTTCCACTGCAGGGGGCACGGGTTTGATCCCTGGTTAGGGAACTAAGATCCCACATGCTGCACAGCATGGCCACACAAAAACAAAAAAAAATAGACCAATGGTATAATTGCAGTGATTCTAGATGGAACAGGAAAACTGAATTACACATGAATGGGTTTCAAAATCATCCACCCTCCCTAAATATATGTTTCAGGGAATTGAACTACTTAACCTTAATCTTTATAAGCCTGACAGCTTTCAAAACAGGAATTCTCTAGGTTCGTATTCAGAAACAAAACTTATGTTACTTGCTTTCTACAGTCCTAACTGCTGCTTTACTCCCTTTTGTTTAATTTATTTTTGTCAAGTATAGTGGATTTACAGTGTTGTGTTAATTTCTGCTGTACAGCAAAGTGATTCTGTTATACATATATATACATTATTTTTCATATTCTTTTCCATTATGGTTTATTATAGGATATTGAATATAGGTCCCTATGCTATACAGTAGGACCTTGTTTATCCATTCTACATATAATAGTGTGCATCTGCTAATTCCTAACTCCCAATCCATCCCTCCCCCACCCCTCTCCCCCTTGACAACCACAAGTCTGTTCTCTATGTCTGTGAGTCTGTTTCGTAGATAGCTGCTTTACTCTTGATTGAAGTCAAAAGAAAGACCATACAAGTGGGGCGTATGAAATAAGAGGGCACACTCTTAGCCTGGCCAGCTCATTAGTTAAGTTCCAACTGACCATAAATGAAGAAAGTACCACCAGGATTCCAACAGAATTCTAAATTTTCAATATGTATTAGTCAGGATTCTCCAGAGAAACAGAAAAATACATATATGTATGTATGTATATATATATAAATATATATGATATATATATATATGGCTCATATGATTATAGAATATAAGGAAAAAATGGCCTATAAGGAAAAGTTAATATGCACCCACTGTAGATAATCCATATTCATTCACTCATGTAATAACTTTATTCATTGAACACTTACCATACGCAAGACAAACGTGGCAGTGAATAAGACAAGAGGATGCTGCACTCATCAAAATTCTATTAAAAGGCATATATTAAAAGTGCAATAGCTAGCATTCCTTTGCTACTGATTGTGTCAGAGCCTATGCTAAATATTTTATTCACATGCATTTCTCATTTATTCCCCAAAATCTAAATTAAACTTCATATTTTAAAAGTTATACATGAGGAAAATGTGGTAGGCTAAATAATAGCTTTCCTAATATGTCTATGTCCTAATTCAGAGAACCTGTGAATATGTTGATTTACATGATTTACGAGGGACCTTGATGACATGATTAAATTAAGGATTGTGGGTTCTGGATTCCAGGTGGGTGAACGTAATCATAAAGATCCTTATAAGAGAGAGGTAGGCAGATCAGAGTCATTAACAGATGTGAAGACAGAAGCAGAGGTTGGAGTGATTGAAGAAGGGGCCATCAGCCAAGAAATGCAGGCCACCTTTAGAAGATGAAAAAGGCAAGGAAGGGTCTCAGGGGTTCTGCAGGCTGGTGTGGAGAAGTGCCCTTCTGGGGGGCTTTTCTGCCCCTCGACAGGCTTTTGGAGTTGGAGTCACAGGAGCCAATAACTCATCACGCCAGCACTTTGGAGGTTGCTGCTCTGCCGGGGACTCTGAGGAATGCTTCATCTCCCGAGCGCTCAAAGTTGAGCAGGGCAATTTGGTTTTGATGCTGTGCCAGAAATCTTCTGACAATGAGCTATTGGAACTTGGAGAAAAGGAATTGTGTGCAGTACCACAGGCATTTTCTGACGGAGAACAGTCTGTTTCATGAGCCTCAGTCAGGTTAATCAACCCAATTTAAGGGAAATCTGAGCATCTTCCCAGTCTGGGTGAATTCTGATCAGATAGCTTATTCCAGTTTCCTCTGAATAATTGGTTGTAGGCAGGGACAGATGATGGGGAAATCACTTGAGACAGAAGGGGAACATCTGAGGCTATCAGAGGAGGGTGAAACAGCCAGTCTGTAGCAGACAGGACAGAGTGAGACCTACACAGATGGTCCATGCCACAGCCCTGCATGCCCCAGACTGGGACGTGTGTGCTGGTGCACACGGGGGCTGAGAGCTGGAATGTGGGGATTGGAGAGCAAACCCGGGGGGAGGACTGCTGTTGGCTGCAAGGAGACAGCCTGAAGGGTTGGGAGGGAGGAAATCTGCAACCAGGAATGCTTGTGGAGGAAACCCATACTGCCACAGAAGCCACTGTTGAGTGATGTGCAGGGGGTGGGGCCACCATTGCAGCCTCTCTCCCCCCACGCACCGGCCCTTGTCTCGCCAGGCACTAGGAAAAGCCCACAACAACGCTGGCTTTCACACGCCTGCCACCAGGTGCTAAGAAAAGCCCCCACCAAGGCTGATCTTCTCGCACCTGCCTCCAGGTGCTAGGAAAAGCTCCCACTAGGGCTGGATCTCTTGCATCTGTGGCCACCAGCTTTCCTGTGCACCTGTCACCACCAGGGCCCCCATGACACAAGCAGCCATGCCACCTCTGTGCCCTGTCCTCACAGGGGCACACCCGAGTGCTCCAGGGCAGCTTCAGGAGCAGACTCCTGTGGGTGGCCCACACTCAGAGGTGGGGCTAAAACCACAGCTGAGCTGCAGTGGAAGGTGACTAAGGAAGATGAACAAAAATCTTTCTGTGCAGCTGCACGAATGACAGATTAAATTCCCATGATCGGCTTGGTAAATCCTGCATTTATGGAATATCTGAATGGACAGCAAGTGTTCCCAAAACTGAAACCGGTCTAGCTCTAGCAGCTTTGGACTTTGGGGACTAGTACACGCAGGAATTGGGCCAGGTCAGAGTCTGAGCTGCCCCCACAGAGGGACCAGAGACCTACCTAGAGGTTTTGGAGGGCCTCCTGGGGAGGCAGAGGTTGGCTGTGACTCGTGGTGGGGGCAAGGACACTGACAGCTGAGACTCCAGGAAAATGTAAACATTACTATTTTTTAATGTTTTGTTTTATTCTGTTATTGTTTTATTATCATTATTTGTTTCTATTTTTATTTAGTTTTTTCATTTTTAATATTTTTTATTTTTTATATTTCTATTTCTATGTTTCTTTTTTGTTGTTCTGTGTTTTTCCTTGTTTTTTTTCTTTGTTCTATTTAGTTTTTATCTTTTTTCCTTTGTTCTATTTGTTCTTTTTTATCTTTTTAAATCATTTTGGTGGCTTTGTTTGGATTTCTTTGCTTTTTCCTTCAGTTTGCATTCTGCTTTAATTTTATTTTTTGTTTTTGTTAGTGTTGTTTTTAATTGTTTGATTTCATTTTAGGATTCTTTTCTTTGGTTGTTCTCTTGTTTTTTGTTTTCTCTGTTTTTGTTTTTGTTTCTTATTTTGTATGTGTGTGTGTGTGTTGTGGGTTTTTTTGGTTTCATTTGTTTGGTTTTGCTTTTAGCATTTGTCTGGGCTTTTGTATGTTCATTTGTTTGGTTTGCTTGTTTTTAATTGTTGCTGTCTGCTTGCTTTTGTCTTTGCCATTTCTCTTGGATTTTGTATGTCTGTCTGTTTTCATTTGTTTTCTTCCTGCCCTTTTCTTTTCTTTTTTCTTTTCTTCCCCCCCCCCACCCCTTTTCTGCTGAACTGTGTGGCTTGCAGTGTCTTGGTTCCTAGTCTGGGGATCAGGCCTGAGGCTCTGGGGTGCGAGAGCTGAGTCCAAAACCTGGAACACCAGAGAATTCCTGGCCCCAGGGAATAATAATTGAGTGACAGCTCTCCTGGAGGTCTCCATCTCAACTCCAAGACCGGGCTCCACCCAACTACCTGCAGGCTCCAGTGCTAAACGTCCCATGCCAAACAACAAGCAAAACAGGAACACAAATCCACCTATCAGCAGACAGGCTGCCTAAAATCATACTAAGCCCACAGACACCCCAAAACACTCCACCGGATGCAGCCCTGCCCATCAGAGGGAAAAGATCCAGCTCCACCCACAAGAATGCAGGCACCAGTCCCTTCCACCAGGAAGCCTACACAACCCACTGAACCAACCTTACCCATGGGGGGCACACACCAAAAACAACAGGAACTATGAACCTGCAGCCTGCAGAAAAGAGACCCCAAACACAGTAAGTTAAGCAAAATGAGAAGACAGAGAAACACACAGCAGATGAAGGAGCAAGGTAAAAACCCACCAGACCAAACAAATGAAGAGGAAATAGGCAGTCTACCTGAAAAAGAATTCAGAATAATGATACTAAAGATGATCCAAAATCTCGGAAATAGAATGGAGAAAATACAAGAAACGTTTAACAAGGACCTAGAAGAACTAACGAGCAAACAATGATGAACAACCCAATAAATGAAATTAAAACTTCTCTAGAAGGAATCAATAGTAGAATAACTGCGGCAGAAGAACAGATAAGTGACCTGGAAGATAAAATAGTGGAAATAACTACTGCAGAGCAGAATAAAGAAGAAAAGAATGAAAAGAATTGAGGACAATCTCAGGGACTTCTGGGACAACATTAAATGCACCAACATTCAAATTATAGGGGTCCCAGAAGAAGAGGAGACAAAGAAAGGGACTGAGAAAATATTTGAAGAGATTATAGTTAAAAACTTCCCTAATATGGGAAAGGAAATAATCAACTCCAGCAAGTGCAGAGAGTCCCATACAGGATAAATCCAGGGAGAAACATGCCAAGACACATATTAATCAAACTATGAAAAATTAAATACAAAGAAAAAATATTAAAAGCAGCAAGGGAAAAACAACAAATAATGTACAAGGGAATCCCCATAAGGTTAGCAGCTGATCTTTCAGCAGAAACTTTACAGGCCAGGAAGGAGTGGCAGGATATATTGAAAGTGATGAAAAGGAAAAACCTACAACCAAGATTACTCTACCCAGCAAGGATCTCATTCAGATTTGAAGGAGAAATCAAAATCTTTTACAGACAAGCAAAAGCTAAGACAATTCAGCACCACCAGACTAGCTTTGCAACAAATGCTAAAAGAACGTCTCTAGGCAGGAAACACAGAGAAGAAAAAGACCTACATAAACAAACCCAAAACAATTAATAAAATGGCAGTAGGAACATACATATTGATAATTACCTTAAATGTAAATGGATTAAATGCTCCAACCAAAAGACACAGACTGGCCGAATGAATACAAAAACAAGACCGGTATATATGTTGTCTACAAGAAAACCACTTCAGACCTAGGGACACATACAGACTGAAAGTGAGGGGATGGAAAAAGATATTCCATACAAATGTAGATCAAAAGAAAGCTGGAGTAGCAATTCTAAAAGTAGCAGACTTTAGAATAAAGACTGTCACAAGAGACAAGGAGGGACACTGCATAAGATCAAGAGATCAATGCAAGAAGAAGATATAACAATTGTAAATATTTATGCACCCAACATAGGAGCACCACAACACATAAGGCAAATGCTAACAGCCATAAAAGGGGAAATCAACAGTAACACAATAATGTTGGGGGACTTTAACACTCCACTTACACCAAAGGATAGGTCATCCAGACAGAAAATTAATTAGGAAACACAAACCTCAAATGACACATTAGACCACATAGACTTAATTGATACTTATAGGACATTCCATCCAAAAACAACAGGATACACATTCTTCTCAAGTGCTCATGGAACATTCTCCAGGATAGATCACATCTTGGGTCACAAATCAAGCCTTGGAAAATTTAAGAAAGTTGAAATCATATCAAGCATCTTTTCTGACCACAACGGAATGAGATTAGAAATCAATTACAGGAAAAAAAACTGTAAAAAACACAACCACATGGAGGCTAAACAGTATGCTACCAAATAACCAAGAGATCACTAAAGAAATCAAAGGAGAAATTAAAAAATACCTAGAAACAAATGACAACAAAAACCTATGGAATGCAGCAAAAGCAGTTCTAAGAGGGAAGTTTATAGCAATACAATCCTACCTCAAGAAACAAGAAAAATCTAAAATAAACAACCTAACCTTATACCTAAAGCAACTAGAGAAAGAAGAACAAACAAAACCCAAAGTTGGTAGAAGGAAAGAACTCATAAAGATCAGAGCAGAAATAAATGAAATAGAAAAAAAAAACAATAGAAAAGATCAATAAGGCTAAAAGCTGGTTCTTTGAGAAGATAAACAAAACTGATAAACCTTTAGCCAGACTCATCAAGAAAAAAAGGGAGAGAACTCAAATCAATAAAATTAGAAATGAAAAAGGAGAAGTTACAATTGACACCTCAAAAATACAAAGGATCCTAATAGACTACTACAAGCAACTATATGCCAATGAAATGGACAACCTGGAAGAAATGGACCAATTCTTAGAAACGTACAACCTTCCAGAACTGACCCAGGAAGGAATAGAAAATATGAACAGATGAATCACAAGCAATGAAATTGCAAATGTGGTTAAAAATCTTCCAGCAAACAAAAGTCCAAGACCAGATGGCTTCACAGGTGAATTCTATCAAATATTTAGAGAAGAGCTAACACCTATCTTTCTCAAACTCTTCCAAAAAATTGCAGAGGGAGGAACACTCCCAAACTCATTCTACGAGGCCACCATCACCCTGATACCAAAACCAGAAAAAGATATCAGAAAAAAAGAAAATTATAGGCCAATATTACTGATAAACATAGATGTAAAAATCCTAAACAAAATACTAGCAAACAGAATCCAACAGCATATTCAAAGGATCATATACCATGATCAAGTGGGATTTATCCCAGGGATGCAAGGATTCTTCAATATCCATAAATCAATGTGATACACCGTATTAACAAACTGAAGAATAAAAACCATATGATCATCTCAACTGATGCAGAAAAACTTTTGACAAAATTCAATGCCCATTTATGATAAAAACTCTCCAGAAAGTGTGCACAGAGGGAACCTACCTCAACATAATAATGGTCATATATGACAAGCCCACAGCAAACATTATTCTCAATGGTAAAAAACTGAAAACATTTCCTCTAAAATCAGGAATAAGACAAGGGTGCCCACTCTTGCCGCTATTATTCAACATAGTATAGGAGGTCCTAGCTATGGCAATCAGAGAAGAAAAAGAAATAAAAGGAATCCAAATCAGAAAAGAAAAAGTAAAATTGTCACTGTTTGCAGATGACATGATACTATACATAGAGAATCATAAAGATGCCACCAGAAAACTACTAGAGCTAATCAATTAATTAGTAAAGTCACAGGATAAAAAATTAATGCACAGAAATCTCTTGCATTCCTATACACATTAACAACAAAAGATCAGAATGAGAAATTAAGGAAACAACCCCATTTACCACTGCAACAAAAAGAATAAAATATCTAGGAATAAACCTACCTAAGGAGAGAAAAGACCTGTACTTCAAAAACTATAAGATATTGATGAAAGAAATCAAAGATGACATAAACAGATGAAGAGATATATCATTTTCTTAGATTGGAAGAATCAATATTGTGAAAATGACTCTAATACTCAAAGCAATCTACAGATTCAATGGAATCCCTATCAATTTACCAATGGCGTTTTTCACAGAACTAGAACAAAAAATGTTACAATTTGTATGGAAGCACAAAAGACCTCAAATAGCAAAAGCAATGTTGAGAGAAAAAAAAAAATGGAGCTGGAGGAATCAGACTCCCTGACTTCAGACTTTACTACAGGTCTACAGTAATCAAGACAGTATGGTACTTGCACAAACAGAGAAATATAGATCAATGGAACAGAATAGAAAGCCCAGAGATAAACCCATGCACCTATGGTCAACTAATCTATGACAAAGGAGGCAAGAATATGCAATGAGAAAAGACAGCCTCTTGAATAAATGGTGCTGGGAAGACTGGACAGCTACATATAAAAGAATGAAATTAGAACACTCCCTAACACCATACGGAAAAATAAACTCAAAATGGATTAAAAGCCTAAATATAAGGCCAGACACTATAAAACTCTTAGAGGAAAACACAGGCAGAACACTCTGCGATAAATCGCAGCAAGACCTTTTTTGACCCATCTCCTAGAGTAATGATAATAAAAACAAAAATAAACAAATGGGACCTAATGAAACTTAAAAGCTTTTGCACAGCAAAGTAAATCATAACAAGATGAAAAGACAACTCTCAGAATGGGAGAAAATATTTATAAATGAAGCAACTAACAAAGGATTAATCTCTTAAATATACAAACAGCTTGTGCAGCTCAAGATCAAAAAAACAAACAACCCAATCAAAAAATGTGCAGAGGGCTTCCCTGGTGGCACAGTGGTTGAGAGTCCGCCTGCCAATGCAGGGGACACGGATTCGTGCCCCGGTCTGGGAGGATCCCACATGCTGCGGAGCGGCTGGGCCCGTGGGCCATGGCTGCTGAACCTGCGTGTCAGAGCCTGTGCTCCACAGCAGAAGAGGCCACAACAGTGAGAGACCCGCATACCGCAAAAAAAAAAAAAAAAAATGTGCAGAAGACCTAAATAGACATTTCTCCAAAGAAGACATACAGATGGCCAACAAACACATGAAAAAAATGCTCAACATCACTAATTATTAGAGAAATGCAAATCAAAACTACAATGAGATACCACCTAACACTGGTCAGAATGGCCATCACAAAATCTACAAACAATTAATGCTGGAGAGGGTGTGGAGAAAAGGGAACCCTCTTGCACTGTTGGTGGGAATGTAAATTGATACAGCCACTGTGGAGAAGAGTATGGAGGTTCCTTAAAAAAGTAAAAATAGAACTACCATGTGACCCAGCAATCCCACTACTGGGCATATACCCAGAGAAAACCATAATTCAAAAATATACATGCACCCCAATGTTCATTGCAGCACTATTTACAATAGCCAGGATATGGAAACAACCTAAATGTCCACCAGCAGAGGAATGGATAAAGAAGATGTGGTACATATATACAGTGGAATATTAATCAGCCATAAAAAGGAATGAAATTAGGCCATTTATAGAGACATGGATGGACCTAGAGGCTGTCATACAGAGTGAAGTAAGTCAGAAATAGAAAAACAAATATCATATATTAACGCATATCTGAGGAATCTGAACAAATTGGTATAGATGATCTTATTTCCAAAGCAGAAATAGAGACACAGACATAAAGGACAAACATGTGGATACCAAGGGGGAAAGGTGGGGGGGGGATGAATTGGGAGATTTGGATTGACATATATACACTATTGATACTATGTATAAAATAAATAACTAATGAGAACCTACTGTATAGCACAGGGAACTCTACTCAGTGCTCTGTGGTGACCTAAATGGGAAGGAAATCCAAAAAAGAGGGGCTATATCAATACGTATAGCAGATTCACTTTGCTGTACAGTGGAAACTAACACAACATTGTAAAGCAACTACACTCCAACAAAAAAGTAAAAAATAAAAATAAAAAGGCAAGGAAACAGATCCTTCCCTAGAGGCTCTAGAAGGAACACAGGCCTTCCAACACCTTTGACTTTAGCCCAATGAAACTTATTTCAGACTCCTAATTTCCAGAACTGTAAGGTAATAAATTTCTGTTGTTCTAAGCCACTAAATTTGTGGCAATTTCATATACCAGCAGTAAGAAGCTAATATAGAAAGACAGCATTTTCAGAAGGTGGGTGCTGTAAACCACTGGCTCTCAATTAGGGCTCTACCTTCCAGTGATTGATTTATGAAATCTGATATGGGAGCAGGCTACTTTTTTTTAATGTTCCTCAAGAGTATCTAGTAGTAATAGTCAACTCACAGTTGGATGAAAGCTTTTGGTAGACAAATGAGAGACCAGAACTCTCTCTCCTAAAATTTCACACAGGAGGCAGAACTTCCAGGCAAAAACTACATTTCATTGCATCATGGTGATTAGTTATAATTTTTTTAAGTTGTTAAATCCCTCTGCCGTTTGAAGTTGAGTATTGTAACTAAATATGTTGTGTATGAGGTCAAAATCATAAAAAGTATAATCTTGTACTCACAGAAATTGTACTCATAAAAGTACAATTTTGTGAAGAGCATTTTACCTTTTCAAATATTTACCCTCTTCATAAATTACAGATGGAAGCACTTTGCCAATGTTCTTTAAGACTTTTCAACAATTTACCTTCGTACATGCCTAAAACTGTCATTTAAACTTTTTGTATATTTTTTGTTTGATATTTAATTATGAAAAAACAAAACCCCTTTCTGCATAGGTCCCTCTACACTCTACCTCTGTATATCTCAAATGTATTCATCCTTTCCTTTTTAGCTCACTTACTTATTGGTATTCACTCATCAAATAGAATTAAGTGGTTTTTTTGTTTTTGTTGTTTTTGTTTTTTTGTGGTACGCGGGCCTCTCACTGTTGTGGCCTCTCCCGTTGCGGAGCACAGGCTCCGGATGCGCAGGCTCAGCGGCCATGGTCCACGGGCCCAGCCGCTCCACGGCATGTGGGATCTTCCCGGACCAGGGCACGAACCCATGTCCCCTGCATCGGCAGGCGGACTCTCAACCACTGCGCCACCAGGGAAGCCCTAGAATTAAGTGTTTAGCATGTGCAAGACTCCCCTATACATTCCTTGTACTTGTGGAGACACACAGACAAGTTATAGTCCCCACCATCAAGAAACTATTTCCTCTACTTTATTAGCAATTTGTAAGTACCTTTATAGCTGTGCCTTTTACATAAGATTATGGTTGTTTGTGTCTATGTCTCTCCCACGACAGTGAGTTCTTGTAAGCAGTGAGCAGGTCATGTTCACCTTTGTGTCTGTGGAATTCAATAAATGTGTATTTACACTTAAAGGAGAATAAAATAAACACACAGAAAATTCACTCTACAAATCAAATTTTTAAAATGAGAATATGGAAAATCGCATTCTTTTGGGAGTGTTTTACCAGATGGAGATGGCAGATATGGCAGAGTCAGTGCTATATGATCACCGATTATTTCTTTTTCCTCCTGAGCACAAAGGAAAAACATATTTTCCAGCCTCCTCAATCTAGCCAAGAAAGGCCACCTGGGATCATGTGACTAGTTATGACCCATGGAACGTGGGTCAAAAGAATGTTGGCTACTTCCAGCCCTGGCCGCTAAAGTCAGTCTCCCTTTAGACTTTCCCCTAAAGTCTTTAGACTTTCCTATCTTTTCTTCTTTTTTGACAACCCTAGAGGCCGCAAGTCAAGGATATTAGTGTTATAAAATAAAAAAGTCTGGCTACCTAAAAATCTGCACGTAGTCAACCCCCTCTCCCACTACCAATTGCAAGAAGTGTGATAAAAGCAAACAATGAACTTTTATTGTATGAAGTCCCTAAAATGTTGGGGTGGTTTATTACAGCACTTATGCCCTGGCTAATATGGAAGAGGATGGCTTTCCAGGCAAAGAGGGCCACATGAACAAAAGCAGAAAGTCAGGAAAACACATAGAATGGATGGAAAACATAAGGGAGACAAGAATCAGAAATCAACCCTGATGTAAAACTGAGAGCCAGATGCCAGGAAAGCCTTGATTGATGAACTAATCTGAAGGAAAATGAAGAGCAATAATTTTCTAAAAGTGACACAATCAAAATATTTTTGAATATTTTAGGAATTTAATTTTAGTATATTAGGAAGTATAGCTTGGCAGAAATGTGATCTGGACAAAAATTTAAGTTCTTTTAATGGGATGAAATCCCAACGTAAGTTAGGTTATTAAAAAAAGATTTTTTTATCACTTACTCACAGAACTAAAAAGTCAGGCGTAGTTGAATCCAGAGGTTCAACTCAGGACTCAGTCGCTCTCTCAGTTACTCAGCTTTCCCCTGTAATGGTTTTATTATCAAGCCATGGTGATCCCAAGCAACTCTGATCTTGCTTTCCATTAGCATCAAGCCCAGCAGAAAGAGATTCTTTCCCAACTCTCAGAATTGAGTTGATTTTCATAGGACATGATTAACATGTGCAGCTCTGAAATAATCACTCTGCTCAGGTCCAGGTCACATGCTCTTGGATGCAAGAGAATAGTAAACCTATTGTATTCATTACCCATTGCTGTAACAAACAACCACAGAGCTTCAAGGGCCTATAATGATAAGCATTTATTGCTCACAGGCCTGGGGTCTGTAGGGAGTTGGCTAGGAAGTCTCTAGTCCCTCTCATGGCTTTCCATGGATAGCAGGAATGCAAAAGAGGAAAGCTTCTTGAGGCCTTGATTCACTTTCACACAATTCTATTGGCCGAAGAAATTACATCAGTCAGGGAAATAAATTCCAACTTTATAAGAGAAACCCCAAAGGTACATACTAAAGCGTGTGATGCAGAGAGGGATGAAGAAATGGGACCATTGATGCAAACAATCTACCACACCCATCAAAACTCCATGGGCAGAGTGGGAGAGGGATGTTTCTTCAAAGAAAACATACATCCTGTTAATGGAAAAAGTGATGAATAGATTCTGGTTGGCAAAGTCAACAGATTGCTACTTCTAACAGACACATTGCAGTGGAAAACAGAGTGTCTGAAAATAGATGCGATATTAGTTTCATAGGGCTACTGTAACAAATTACTATAAACTGGTTGGCTTCAAACAACAGAAATTTATTCTCTTACTGTTTTAAAGGCCAGAAGTCTGAAACAAGGTGTCAGCAGGGCAATCCTCTCTTCAAAGGCTCTGGGGAGAATCCATTCTTTGCCTCTTCCAGTTTCTGGTGGTTCCTGGCATTTCTTGGCTTGGGACTGCAGAACTCCAATGTATGCTTCCGTCTTCTTATGGCTTTCTCGTCTGTATATCTTCTTTTCTTATACAGTAAGCCTCCTACATATGAACCTACAAGTTGCAAACTTTCAAAGATGCAAACATGTGTTCTCATGTCCAATCACGTGTTATTTCACGTGTCTGGCCTGCATTGTCACACGCATGCATCCTCTACAAGTGGTTGTGCTTTTGTGTACTTTACAGTACTGTATAGTGTACAGTAATACGGTAACTTTATTTCTAGCCCAGTATGTCCGGAAGCAAGTGTAAAAGCAGTGGTGATGTAGCTGGTACTGCTAAGAAGTGCCAAGCGATAACAGTGGAAACAAAAGTGAAAATAATTGAGAGGGTGGAGCGAGGCGAAAAGATAGTAGACATCACTCATTCTTGTAACATGAATCGTTCAACCATTGGCACAATTCTAAAGAACAAGGACAAGATCATGGAACATGTGAAGTCTGCTGTGCTGATGATTGTGATAATAATATCAAAGAAGCATGGAAAAGTGATGGAGGAGATGGAGAAACTTCTCAGGGTGCGGATGCAGGATCAACATCAGCGCTGAGTCCTGCTCAGCTTAATGCTGATGCAAAAGAAAGCTAAAAGCCTTTATGAAGACTTGAAGAAGAACCATGGTGAAGAATCAGAGGGCATATCTTTTAATGCCAGCCATGGCTGGTTTCATCATTTCAAGGCTAGAGCCAACCTTCATAGCATAAAAGTAAGTGGCAAGGCAGCAGATATGGTAGCTGCCTGGGAATTTCCTGAAATTCTTCGAGAAATTATTGATGAAGGCGCGTATTTACCCAAGCAGGTTTTTAATGTGGATGAGACTGTACTGGAAGAGGATGCCAGACCAAAGTTACATCAGTAAGGAGGAAAAGTTGATGCCAGGCTATAAAGCAGCAAAGGATAGGCTAACTCTGTTGTTTCATGGCAATGCTTCCAGCAATATGAACCTGAAGCCTCTCTTAGTTTATCATTCAGAGAACCCAAGAGCCCTTAAAAACATAGCCAAGGGCTCTCTTCTTGTTGTGTGGAAGAGTAACCCTGAGTTACACAGGCCATTTTCCAGGACTGGTTTTTCACCACGTTATCCCATAGGTAGAGAAATACTGCTCGGAGAAGGACATCCCATTCAACAATCTTTTTTTGGTCAACAATGCTCCGGGCCACCCCCATTCATGGATGAGTTTCATCCGAACGTCAAAGTAGTGCATCTGCCACTGAATACTACGTCGCTCATCCAACCTATGGACCAGGGAGTTATAGCCACTTTCAAGAAATATTATTTACATCACACTTTTCATCAGGCAGTAAAGGCGAGTGACGAATCAGGAACAACCTTGTGACAATTTTGGAAGGACTATAACATCTACAAGACCATAAAAAACATTGACTTTGCTTGCCATGAGGTTATGGCCGTCACCACGAATGGGGTTTGGAAGAACCTTTGCCCACAGTTTGTTCATGATTTTCGTGGATTTGAGAAGGTGGATGAGGAGTCCAAAGTGGTCTTCAGCAACCGCGAGAAGCTGGAGCTAGATACACAAGAGGACGACTTCATTGAACTCTTTGCTGTGCAACACAAGGGGCTTACTAATGAAGACCTGATGGAATTGGAGGCTCAGAGAAAGGACAAAGAGAGACAAGAGGAGGAAGAAATAACTGAAGAACAAAAGAGATTCACGATGCAGGAAATGGCAAGGGGATTTTCTTTATTTGAGGAGGCACTGTTAGTTTTTGAGGCACAGGACCCAAACGTAGAACAGTACACGAAGTTCGCAGCAGCTGTTCAGAATGCAATCCAGTGCTACTGTGTCATCTATGATGAGAAAAAAAGGGCTACTACCCAGACGTCACTGGATCATTTTTTAAAGAGGGTAGATAGAATTGAATCCAGCAAGGAACCAGAACCGGTGTCATCAACGTGAGGTGTGAGTGAAATTGCAGCTTGCCCTCCATCTCATTGCTGATGAACCTTCAACTCTACCATCTCCCACCTCGTCTCCCTCTTCCAGTCAGTAACTCTTCTTGCCTGTTCACTCAATGCCAGCCCCTATATGCCAGCTAGTGTACTGTAGTACTGTACTTTTCAAGGTACTGTATTGTGAGATTAAAAATGTTTTCTATATTCTTTGTGTTTGTTTTTATGTATTATTTGTGTGAAAAGTATTACAAACCTAATACAGTACAGTACTATATAGCCAATTGTGTTAGTTGGGTACCTAGGCTAACTTTGTTGGACTTACAAACAAATTGGACTTACAGACGTGCTCTCAGAATGGAGCTCGTTTGTATGTAGGAGACTTACTGTACAGACACCTTTTTGAAAAATGAAAACAAAAACAATGCTTTAGAGCAGTTTTTAGGCTCACACAAAACTGAGAGAAAGGTACAAAGAAAAGTACATATGCCCACTGCCCCCACACATGCATACCCTCGTGCATTATCAACAACCTGCACCAAAGCAGTACATTTGACAAACGTACATTGACACATGATTACCCAAAGTCCATAGTTTACATTAGGGTTCACTCCTTTTTGTAAATTTTATTGGATTATAGTTGATTTACAATGTTGCATTAGTTTCAGGTGTACAGCAAAGTGATTCAGTTATACATATACTCATTCTTTTTCAGAATCTTTTCTCATATAGGTTATCACAGAATACTGAGTAGAGTTCCCTGTCCTTGTTGGTTATCTGTCTTATGTATAGTAGTGTGTGTATGTTAATCCCAAGCTCCTGATTTATTGCCCCCCACGTTACCCCTTTGGTAACCATAAGTTTGTTTTTGATATCTGTAAGTCTGTTTCTGTTTTGTAAATAAGTTCATTTGTATCATTTTTTAAAAATTAGATTCCACATATAAGTGACATCATATAATATTTGTCCTTCTCTGTCTGACTTACTTCACTTAGTATGATAATCTCTAGGTCCATCCATGTTGCTGCAAATGGCATTATTTCATTCTTTTTTATGGCTGAGTAATATTCCATTGATTGTATATATATGTACTACATCTTCTTTCTCCATTCCTCTGTTGATAGGCATTTAGCTTGCTTCTATGTCTTGGCTATTGTAAATAGTGCTGCAATGAACATTGGGGTGCATGTTTCTTTTCAAATTATGGTTTTCTCCATATGTATGCCCAGGAGTGGGATTGCTGGATCATATGGTAGTTTATTTTTAGTTTTTAAGGAACCTCCATACTCTTCCCCATAGTGGTTATACCACTTTACACTCTCACCAACAGTGTAGGAGGGTTCCCTTTTCTCCACACCCTCTCCAGCATTTACTGTTTGTAGATTTTTTGATGATGACCATTCAGACCGGTGTGAGGTGATACCTCATTGTAGTTTTGATTTGCATTTCTCTAATAATTAGTGATGTTGAGCATCTTTTCATGTACTTTTTGGCCATCTGTATGTGTTCTTTGGAAAAATGTCTATTTAGATCTTCTGCCCATATTTTGATTGTGTTGTATGTTTTTTTTTGGCATAGAGCTACGTGACCTGTTTGTATATTTTGGAGATTAATCTCTTGTCGGTCACTTTGTTTGCAAATATTTTCTCCCATTCTGTGGCTTGTCTTTTCTCTTTGTTTATGGTTTCCTTTTCTATGCAGAAGATTTTAAGTTTAATTAGGTCCCATTTCTTTATTTTTGTTTTTATTTTCATTACTCTAGGAGGTGGATTAAAAAAGATATTGCTGCAATTTATGTCAAAGAGTTGTTCTGCCTATGTTTCTTTCTGAGTTTTACAGTGTCCAGCCTTACATTTACATATTTGATCCATTTTGAGTTTATTTTTGTGTATGGTGTGGGAGAATGTTCTAATTTCACTCTTTTACATGTAGCTGTCCAGCTTTCCCAGCACCACTTATTAAAGAGACTGTCTTTTCTCCATTGTGTATTATTGCCTCCTTTGTCATAGATTAATTGACCATAGGTGCATGGGTTTATCTCTGGGCTTTCTATCCTGTTCCATTGATCTATATTTCTGTTTTTGTGCCAGTACCATACTGTTTTGATTACTGTAGCTTTGTAGTATAGTCTGAAGTCAGGGAGTCTAATTCCTCCAGCTCTGTTTTTCTTTCTCAGGATTGCTTTGGCTAGGGTTCACTCAAAAAATAAATAAATAAATAAAATAAATTATTTATTTATTTGTTTACTTGGCTGCACTGGGTCGTAGTTGTGGCATGCAGGATCTTCATTGCTGCATGCAGGATCTTCGCTGTGGCATGCGGGGTCATTTTTTTAGTTGCGGCATGCGGGATCTTTAGTTGAAGCAAGTGGAATCATAGTTGTGGCAAGTGGGATCTAGTTCCCTGACCAGGGATCAAACCTGGGCCCCCTGCATTGGGAGCATGGACTCTTAACCTCTGGGCCACCAGGGAAGTCCCTAGGGTTTGCGCTTGATGTTAAACATTCCATGGGTTTGGACAAATGTATAATGACATGTTCATCGTTACAATATCATACAGAATATTTTCACTGTCCTAAATATCCTCTGTGCTCCACCTATTCATCTCTACTTCCTACCAATAATTACTTTTCTTGAGATCATATACTAGAAGAAAATGTTTTAAGGATAACATGAGCCAAGGGGTTTACAAACATTACATTTAGCTTCACATCAATCCTCTGCAGCACCCCTATTTCCCAGTAGAGAAATATGAGATCTGAGATAAGCAACTTGCCCAGGGTTGTACAAATAGTATTTGGTAGAGTAGATAGAGCCCATTCACTCTTCTATAGCAGCTCTTTATTTAACATACTCTCTGTCTCTTTCTCCCCAAGTTCCTGCCTTTGTCTTCCCCTCCCTACCCCTGCTTATCTTCTTTTCAAGATCAAAATTCAAAATAATTGGAACAGTGGATAATTAGCTCATGAACAGACACATGACTTATCTTCACTGTACTATCAGCACCTGACTTATGTTTATTTATCCATTGTCTGCTTCCACAGACAAGCTCCACAGGGTCAAAAAACACATTTTGTTCATTTTTGTCTCCCCACCTGGAAAAGTGTCTGGCATGTAGGCAAGTATAAGGCTTCCCCAAAATATCTGCTGAATAAATGAATGAATGGGTAAGCAGATGAATGGAACAGAAAGTCTAGAAATAGGTCCAGATATATTGGGTTGGCCAAAGGTCCGTTCAGTTTTTTCCATAAGATGGCTCTAGTAGCATTTAGTTGTCTTTAACTTTATTCGAAACAATAGACTGTGACAAATTTCATATCAGTGTGCATTTAAAAAAAGACATCAAAATTGGTGAATTTTTTGCAGCCATTTTAATATTGAAGACGGAAGAAAAAAAGCAACATTTTCGGCATATTATGCTTTATTACTTCATGAAAGGTAAAAACACAACTGAAACGCAAAAACAAAATATTTGTGCAGTGTATGGAGAAGGTGCTGTGACTGATCGAACATGTCAAAAGTGGTTTGCGAAGTTTCGTGCTGGAGGTTTCTCACTGGACTATGCTCCATGGTTGGGTAGACCAGTTGAAGTTGATAGCGATCAAATGGAGACATTAATTGAGAATAATCAACGTTATGCTACGTGGGAGATAGCCGACATACTCAAAACATCCAAATGAAGCGTTGAAAATCATTTGCACCAGCTTGGTTATGGTAATTGCTCTGATGTTTGGGTTCCACATAAGTTAAATGAAAAAAACCTTCTTGATCATATTTCTGCTTGTGATTCTCCACTGAAACATAACGAAAACATTCCATTTTTAAAACAAATTATGACGGGCAATGAAAATGTATTATGCCATTTATATATTGTATTATACTGTACAATAATATAGAACATGAGATCATGGGGCCAGTGAAATGAACCACCACCAACCACACCAAGGCTGGTCTTCATCCAAAGAAGGTGATGTTGTGTGTATGGTGGGATTGGAAAGGAGTCATCTATAATGAGCTCCTCCCAGAAAAACAAACGATTATTTCCAACAAGTACTGCTCCTAATTAGACCAACTGAAAGCAGCGTTCGACGAAAAGCGTCTGGAATTAGTCAACAAAAAATACATAATCTTCCATCAGGATAACACAAGACCACGTGTTTCTCTGATGACCAGGCAAAAACTGCCACAGCTTGGCTGGGAAGTTCTGATTCATCCGCCGTATTCACCAGACATTGCAGCTTTGTATTGCCATTTATTTAGGTCTTTACAAAATTCTCTTAATGGAAAAAATTTCAGTTCCCTGGAAGACTGTAAAAGGCACCTGGAACAGTTCTTTGTTCAAAAACAGAAAAAGTTTTGGGAATGTGGAATTATGAAGTTGCCTGAAAAATGGCAGAAAGTAGTGGAACAAAAGGGGGAATACGTTGTTCCGTAAGGTTCCTGGCGAAAATGAAAAATGTGTCATTTATTTTTACTTAAAAACAGAAGGCACGTTTTGGCCAATCCAGTAATACATAGGGGAATGCAAATGATAGAAGTGGCATTTTAAATCAGTAGAACAAATGGATTATTCAATAAAATGTTGCTGGGGAAAATGGTTAGTCATCTGGAAAAAAAGATGTATCACTATGCCAAAATAAGTTTCAGAGAGATCAAAGATTTATATATAAAAGATCAAAGAGAGATCAAAGATTTATATATAAAAAAATGAACGGAAACAAGCATCTGGACAGGCTGACGAGCTCCAAGACCGAGTAAGTCCAACAGTGTGCACTGGGCAAACCTCTCTTTTGAGCATGAAGTGCTATTTGGGCATTTTGCCAATTGGTTCTGAGGTAGGAGATAGATGGGCCCCTGGGCCGGACAGCTGGTGTTTGTGGAGTAAAATTGAAGCTTTGTTCCCACTCCAAGGGCAAAGATAGTGACAGAAGCTTAGCTCTACTGAAGTAAAGAGATAAAATACCCTCTCCTGAGGTCAAGGAAAACTTCCCTGTCTGCACATGCGTAGGAAGGCTCCTTGGGGGTCAAAGAGGGAGGGGGCGTCACCCCATAATAAATGCGGACATACACCCACAGGCCTGGGCTGTGGGATCCATCTTAGCAAAAATTACGCACGCATGTTGGGGAGGGTCCTAGGACCAGTCAGGTGTGAAAACAGAAACAAGATAATGGCCAAAGGTAAACAAAAAGCCGGAGGGACTATCCTATATAAGGGATTCAAATCACCTCTTTACTGCGCTTCTCCTTATTAGGGGGGATGCCCATACCCTTTCTCTCTGGGTGTGTATTTCTGCCTTGCTTCTGTCTTAAATAAACTGTTTCTCTGTGTGCTCTCCCATGTGTTGTGCCTGTTTTTTTTTACAGTGTTTGTCTCCTTGAAACATTCTTGCTTTCAAATGGGGGAAAGAGCCAGGGCCACTTTGCTTCTAGTCTCTAGCCCCTGGTGGTCTAGTGGCTAGGATTCCTGGCTTTCATCAGGCTACCCAAGTTCAATTCCTGGGTAGGGAACCAAGATCTCTCTTCAGGACCACTCACGGCTGTCTCTCCGAGATCAGTTCTGATGTGTGTCTGCCAGTTGCCGGCATCCAAAATAAAGCAAATTTTCCTTACCACCGACCTTGCCTCTTTATTGGCTTTTGAGCAGTAAACAGCTAGACCCCACTTTTGGTTACAAGAGGACACATACACTTCTAATAAGCTGTATACAAAATAGATATAAAAGACACAGCAATCCTAGAATATAAGTTTTATAATCCTCTTTACATTTAAGTGATGATTTATTTTTAAAAATGTGTACAACTAGTATTTTTATTATGAGTATGGCCTAGAGGAAAGCAAGTTAGAAGTAGGTCAGGGTTCAAAGCAAGGTTTAAACAAATCCATTTTTAATCCTGACAATTAGATTTTCTATAAAAATTATGTTCGTTAAAATACTTAAATTGCTTTTTTTTTTAAGAAAAATGTTATGAAACATAAAACATCAACTAGTTTTGAAACTATTGTCCTCTGTAAGGAAAAAAAATCAGACAAATTTAGAAAAACAAATTCCAGATTAAGTTTTCTTAATGTGTCAAGATATTCTTCAAATCAAATAGCAAATAATAAAATAATAATTCCCAATCACTCAGTTTTTCCACATTTATAAACAAATACCTAGTGACTACAGTTAGAGAAGCTGTCATTTTCATCAGTAAATAACATTTATTAACACGTATCAGAGGAGAAGCATAGCATTCCCTATCTTCAAACATTTACCCTCTAATTAAGAGGCATGGCATACACAGACAACAGTTGTTAAACACACAAGGTAGTGTATCTTTGTATAATATAAAATAAGTACTATAAGAGTCAGAGAGGGAGTGCGAAATATGGTTAGAAGCTGTTTATTCCTTCACATACTCCAATGTGTTACTCCAAGGATATTTATATTTCAGTTGGGGAACTAGGAGTAATTTATTTTCTTCTTTGAACTTGAAGGTTTTTTTAAAATGTGTTTTTCAAAAGTTGCTCTTCCTTTTTTGTATTATAGGGATATTTCTGGGAATTCCCTGGTGGTCCAGTGGTTAGGACTCTGTACTTTCACTGCCAAGGGCACCGGTTCAATCGCTGGTCGGGGAACTAAGATCCTACAAGCAGGATCTTTTGGCCACGGCGTGGCCAAAAAAAAAAAAAAAAAAATGGTGTGTGTGTGTGGGATATTTCTCAATGATAACAATAATAATTACTATTTATTGAGTGCTTATTATAATCTTGTCATTGCTCTAACCATTTGACCCCCATTATCTGAAAAAATGCTCACAACAACGCCATGATATGAAACTTCTTCATTTACAGGTGAATAAATGGAGGTTCAGAGAGCTTATGTTGTAGCTATGAAGTCTGTACCTCCTAGTAGTTGGCCTGTTCCAATCAGTCTGTTGTGTACAAAGGGACCTTCAGAATATTCAGACGAGCCAGAGTAGTTTCCCAACATTTGGCAGATTCCAGCTGAGCCCCGCCCTTGCCTCACCTTCCCTTTTCTTTGTCTTTTAATTATGAGATAAGCTCTTAACTTTAGCTCACTTCTTGGCTCTATTTTCCTTAACTTTCCTGCTGTCTGACATATGACCCTGTGACACTGCCCTATTCATCATCATAGCTAGATGAATGTTAAAGCTTCCAGAGTTGGACAACTCTGTCCCTTCACGGTCTGGAATCAATCATGTGTTCTCCTTTGAAGAATGAGTGCTCTGCCCTCACACAGGTAAAGAAAGCTTAAAGTCAAACATTCACGGAGATTGCTTATACTAGACCAGAACATTTAGCCAGAATTAATACTTAATTTTAGAATCTGGACAAATAAACTCTTTTGCACCTTAGCTTATATTGGTATTAGTTTAAAAAATCCCTAGTGTTGACTACAAACTCCTTGGAATGAAGAACTAGCAAGGGCAACATTTTCTTAAAAGATATTAAATCAAGTGTCTTTGCTTTCTCTAAAATGGGAAGAACACGCTATTGAAAGAAATGAACAGAGAAGAGAGTTAAAGCTAACACTAGGGCTTCCCTGGTGGCGCAGTGATTGAGGGTCCGCCTGCCGATGCAGGGGACACGGGTTCGTGCCCCGGTCCGAGAAGATCCCACATGCCGCGGAGTGGCTGGGCCCGTGAGCCATGGCCGCTGAGCCTGCGCGTCCGGAGCCTGTGCTCCGCAACGGGAGAGGCCACAACAGTGAGAGGCCCGCGTATCGCAAAAAAAAAAAAAAAAAAAAAAAGCTAACACTAGTAACCCTGGGGGAAAACCACAACACAAGGATGATCTGACGTGTCCAATAAAGATATTGGCATAAATATTGGGACCTAGAATGAGCAACTGCTGCAAATCCGTTTTTGAATAAATGACAGCTAACTAAATCTGCAGCATGGGTCAGGTTCTATCGGTTTCATTTGTTTCCCTGGCAATTCGGGAAGCATATGGCCTCTCCTAAGAATTAAGGTAAGGAAAAATATTGAATAGTAGTAATGATGTTACTATATACCGGGCTCCTGTTGCTGCCAGACTGGATGCTTTACATATTTTGCCTTGTTTCAGCCTCACAATAACCCTGTGAGGTAGATCCTGTTAATATCTCCATTTTACAAATAAGGGAACAGAGACATGGAGAGATTTAGTAACTCAGAGAGAGGTTTCCAACCTTGGTCTTGGTCTGTGGAATTCTATAGCCCATGTTTTTTCCACTATTCCCTAAAAATAAAGCGGGAAAATGAAGTAAATCAAGTTGGTCACCCGAAGTGTCACTTCCCTCCCTGGAGCTGCTCCTACGTTTATCATACTCTGTCTTGTATTTTAAGTCACCTCATACAAGTCTCATTTTCATAACTATATTTCAATCCCTTTGAAAGTAGGGATTTTATCTTGTATGACACTGTATCCTCAATTTTAGGAGGAACTCAATAGGTATTTAAGAGATAAAAGAAAGAAAGAATGAATGAATGAATGAATGAATTTCACTCTCCTAGGCTTTAAGAACAAAAGAGTACTCTTATCTCTTACCATATCAAATCTAAATTCCCTGGTGTAATTTTTTTTTTTGCCACTCTGTGTGACTTGTGGGATCTTAGTTCCCTGACCAGGGACTGAACCCTGGGCCTTGGCAGTGAAAGCATGGAGTCCTAACCACTGGACCGCCACGGAATTCCCTCCCTGGTGTGATATTTAATAATAATAAAAATATTGGCCAATAATAACTGAATAGTTCCTAATTTTGTGTTATGCTCTTCTAGATCCAAGTTCAAGATATATATGCATCAACTAGATAGGGCCCTGACTATTCTGGCCCTAATTGACCTTTCAGTTAATAATAGCATGCCTTGTAGAACTCTCAGGTAAAAGATGTGACTTATTCCTGCCAGGGAGATATAAATGGCTCAAAGAATTTGTGAAATTCTGGGTAATTTGCCTGAATTATCTCGGTAGTTTGTTTAACCTTTCATTTCATTTTAGCCCAGATCATTCTACATTCAGAAGCATATTTGTTCTTATTTCACAAAAGGAAACATAGTAACTTTACAACAGACTAATCTGGTGGACACCATCTTAATGAAATTAAGACAGTAAAACTAAGGTGGTTCAAATTTACCTCACCAAGAACAGGATAATCTAGCATGAAGGGCAGTCTGATGTGATGTACTGAGAGGGACATCACGTTACTGAAGTACCAATTCTCCTGTGAGGAAACCTCAAAAAACCCAAACTAAGTTATTCCTACAAAATACCGGGCTTTTACTCCAAACAGTGTCAACGCTATGAATGATAAAGTCAGAAGGAACTGTGCCAGGTTAAAGTATACTAGAGAGACATGGGAACAAAAATCCTAGACTGGATTTGTCAAAAGTTCAGAAACAGCCAAAGTAAAACCAGTTAATCACCAAAGCAGTAGTTAGTAAAAGTTTATTTTGCACATACCAAAAAGACAGTTCTCGAACCAGGAGCATTCCAACCAAAATGGGGTGTGTTGTTATAAGGCATCTCATATGGTTGTTACGGAATGTAAGTTTGTGTGCAGGGAAAGGTTTATTGTCCTGCTCGGTTTCACCATTCCTGCCCGCAGAGGCACTGCCATCACCTCAACCCCTGGGCCCCAGAAGCTGCTGAGGATGACTGCTATACTACTGCCACATAGGTCAGAGGCTGCACTGAAATCCTAGGCAACTTCACCAAGGCCAGCTTTGATGCCATCTCCAAGATCTACAGTTATCTCACCTCACCACCTCTAGAAAGAGATCCTGTTCTCCAAGTCTCCCTATCAGAAATTCACTGATGTTCTAGCAAAGTGCAGAGGACCCAGAGGACCCAGGCTCCAGCTGTGGCCACCACAGAGTATTTTTATATGAGAAAAGTAAAGTGAATTAAGCCTAATTAAAAAAAAAATCACTGGTGAGACATGTTAAGAATACAGAACCCTGGACCTCATCATCAGATATTCTGATTCAACAAGTGGTGCTGCTGTAGTGATACTCAGACCACACTGAGGCACACTGAAGTAGTGTTGTATTATTATCCTCACTTTTCAGAGGCTCAGCAAGACCATGCACAAAAGGGTCTCATGGCTCCATACTAGCAGGTTACTTGATCAGCTAATTATCATGTTGAAAAACAAGTTTGGTCCCATGAAGCAAGTAAATACCCTGGCACAGACTGCTAATGGTTGAGGTGGCTTAAGAAGGCTGGCAAGTCCAGAATTCTAGCAAGTCTACATGGAGTCCTGTGCTTCCCCGGCCAATTAATAATATTCACATGCTTCTGTATGGAATTAAAACTTTCTTTTTTTTAAACTTCTTTATGCTGCGTTCAGTTAGTTCTTGATTTCTAACACAAGTGTCTCTTTCACTTGTACCATTTCAGTCCCTTGATAACTGTCCTCGACTCTTAGAATGGCCTTAATGTTTTGCTTTACCTCCTTAGAAATCCACTCTGCAAACTCTTTAGAGTTCAAAAACTTTCACAGATTTCCTATTACCAAAAAACCAAATCCATAAATTTCAAAAGCTCAGACTTCATTAAATTGAAATGTAGATCATTAAACAGTATTTGATGACTTGAGGTAAAAGGAAATGGCAAGACATGAATTCAAATAAAATACTATTGGAGAACTGAACTAAAGGTTTTTATTTGCATACTGAATATATTTTAATTTTTTCCAGGAAGTGGCTACTAATTTTTGCAAGAAAAAAATGATAACGCCACACTTCTTTGAAAGTAGTATTTGCATAGTCATATATATGAAGTAAATCAATCTCCAGTGTTAGAAAATAAACTTCATGGAACAGTATGGAGGTTCCTTTAAAAACTAAAAGTAGAACTGCCATATGATCCAGCAATCCCACTCCTAGGCATATACCCGGAGAAAATCATAATTAGAAGAGATTCGTGCACCCCAACGTTCATTGCAGCACTGTTTACAATAGCCAAGACATGGAAGCAACCTAAATGTCCATCGACAGAAGAATGGATAAAGATGATGCAGTACATATATACAATAGAATATTACTCAGCCATAAAAAAGAATGAAATAATGCCATTTGCAGCAATATGGATGGACCTAGAGATTATCATACTAAGTGAAGTCAAAGACAAACATCATATGATATCACATATATGTGGAATCTAAAAACACGGTACAAATGAACTTATTTACGAAACAGAAATAGAGTCACAGATGTAGAAAACAAACTTACTGGGGGGAAAGGGGAGAGGAAGGATAAATTGGGAGATTGGGATTGACATGTACACACTACTATATATAAAATAGATAACTAAAGAGAACCTGCTGTATAGCACAGGGAACTTCGCTCAATACTCTGTAATTACCTATATGGGAAATGAATCTAAAAAAAGAATGGACATATATAACTGATTCACTTTGCTATACAGCAGAAACTAACACAACATTGTAAGTCAACTATACTCCAATACAATTTTTTTAAATGGAGTACAAGCTATACAACTTTTGAATTGGTATGTTTTTCACCTGAAACTAATATTGTAAATCAACTATACTTCAATTTAAAAAAATAAAGAACTCCCCCCACAAAAAAAGGAAAAGAAAAGAAAAGAAACTTCATGTAAGTTTGTGCGTTTGTGTTTGGGTCCATTTTTGAGGCTCCATAGCTTAAACTCGTTCCTCAAAGCGGTTCAGAATTCTGAAAAGAGCAGAGTTACCAGACCCTTATCACTCTGTCATGCAACAACCATTGCAACATCTCTGAGCATTCCCAAGCAGCATGCCTTGCTCCTTTTCCATACCATATACAGAAAGGTATTCATCCCACTGGAAACATGCAGATCCTACCCAATCAGCGGGTGACAGAAGTCCGTTTGTTCTCTGGCTATAAAAACAGACAAGCAGGGTATATGCCCAGTAGTGGGATTGCTGGCTCGGATCAGCTTGCTGCTTTGTGACCACCTAGAGGGGTGGGATAGGGAGGGTGGGAGGGACGGAGACGCAAGAGGGAGGGGATATGGGGATATATGTATATGTATGGCTGATTCACTTTGTTATAAAGCAGAAACTAACACACCACTGTAAAGTAGTTATACTCCAATAAAGATGTTAAAACAAACCAGACAAGCAACCCACGCTCAGGGTCGGCTTTCCTTGGCTACCAGGAAGTCGGCCAGCTGTTCTTGCAGCGACCCTTCTCTTTAATAAACTCTATCTTCCTCACAAAAAAAAAAACAAAAAAAACAAAAAAAAAACAGTTTAGATATACAAAAACGCCGCAGGGAAAAGTTGGATCGTTTTGCGTTTAGAATCTTTCCATTGGTAAGATTCTAGAGAGGGGCGTGTCCCAACGCTCGGCGACACACCACCCGCGGGGCCACAGGGGATCGCGGCTCCGGGCTCCGGAAGGGCGCCCAGGGCGCATTTACCAGAGCGGCTGCGCGACGTTTTTCCGGCGGGACTGCACGGAGGAAGGTCCTGGGGACAGTCCGCTGGCCCGGGGCCTGGCCTTGCGCGCTCGGAGTCACCGAGAAAACGAGTCCGTCGCCCCTGCCGCCCCTCGCTGTCCCAGCCATGGCCACGCGCCTCCTCCGCAGGGCCCTACGCTTGTGGGGCGGCCGCTGTGCGCCGAGCGTGCCGCCGGCATCGAGGTGAGTGCCCGCCCCGTTTCAGCTGCGCCGGCCGGGAGGCTGCAGGGCAGGGCTGCGACACGCACACCGCTCCTGGGGGCTGGGAACCAGCCGGCGCGCGCTCAAGGGGCCGGCTGCATCGGCCCCCGGGACTTGGGCTGAGCTGTTGGGGCGAGAGAGGGTGGGAGAAGGGGCTGGGCCTCGCCCCTTGGCTCCCAGAACCTGGGTCGGACCCACTGGGGCGAGCGCGTGGGCGCCGGCCTAGCAGCTTCAACTTGGTGACAGCCGAAGGGGGGGGGGGCGGGCGTCCCTAAATTCTCCCTCACTGGCCCCAATCCAACCCGTCTGGTTCTGAGGCCTGTGGTCGGCACCGTGAGTCTGCATTTCGAAGAGTTCCTGCGAGGCGAGGGCGGGGAGTCAGCCCTTGGCCACAGTTGCACGAGTTGGAGCTACGACCTTTGGCCCAGTTAGATCTGTGGCAAAAAGGCACCGCCCTATAGTGAACTTGGGAGCTGGTATTCCACCGCCTCCCAGATCTTGAGAAAAGCACTTGCAGCGACGCTGACCTAGAGAAGTGCCATGGAGAAGACATCCTGGAACAGGAAAGACCTGGCGACGGCCCGTTAGACGATGAAATTAACTTGAGATTTAACAAATCCTTTAATTAAGTAAATGCAGAGGAATTAATGGAGAGAGTTTCTAAGTGGCTCAGTGACTATTAAGGTAGTGTTTATAAGATCAAAAGCTTCCTGTACCGTCTGACACCTCAAATACAGTCATTGGATAAACAAACTGGAAGCACCGAGGATTCCCTATTTAATGAGAGTGACAGGATGGATAAATTAGCTCATGGCGGCCTTATGGTAACTCTAAGATGCTGTGGGAGCAGGAAACAAAACTGCTGCTCGTGAGGAGGGCTGGGAAGGCTTCACCGAGGAGTGACTTTACATTCGGATACACATACTTTTCTAAGCTCTTCCCCGAATTTCATAAGACAGTGATGCTCAAATTTTTTGGTATCAGGACTCCTTTGTGCTGTTAAAATTAGAGGACCTCCAAGATCTTTTGTTTATGTGAGTTTTATTTATGGACATTGATGTCAATAGATATCTACAAAACTGCGAAATTTTACAAATATTTAGTTTACATAAAAGTAACTCATTACATGTTAACATAAATAACATCTTTATGAAAAATAACTTTTCCAAAAAAAAGGTGAGATGAGTGACATTGTCTTACATTTTTGTAGATCCCTTAATGTCTGGCTTAATATTAGACAGTCTGATTTTCATACCTGCTTCTGCACTGTCAATTGTGATGTTATTTTGGTTGAAGTATAGGAAGAATATTGGAAAAAGGAGGACCTGAGGGACCCTCTGAATAGGTCAGAGACTCTAGTTTCATTATAACAGACTCTTAAACTTTAATGTGCATATGAATCACTTAGGAATGTTATTAAAATACAGTCGACCCTTGAACAGCATGTATTTGAATCGCGAGGGTCCACTTACATGGGAATTTTTTTCCATCGTAAATACTACAGTACTACACAATCCATGGTTGGTTGAATCTGAGGATGCAGAACCGTGCTTTGGAGGAAGCACAAATATGGAGGGCTGACGGTGGGGTATACATGGATTTTCAACTGCATGGAGGTTGGGCGTCCCTAACCCCTGTGTGGTTCAAGTGTCAAATGTACAGACTGATTCATTTGGCCTGGGATGAGGCCCAAAATTGTGTATTTATAACCAGCTCCCTACCTGAAGGTGCTGGCAGAGACTGTCTCCCTTTTATAATGAGGTTTTAAAAATAATGATAATAATAATAATTAGAGCCTAGCCAGTTAGATGAGTAGCCGTTTAATGCTTTAGGAAAACAATGGACAATTTATTCAGTACAGATTTCCTGGTTTTTATGGGGAGAAAAAGGGCTCATTTATTTTGTACGGGTTCCTTAGTCTTGGCAAAAAATGGATATTCCAACAAACTTACTGCCAAGTGTTTTGATTTTCTTCTCTCTACATGTTCTCTCTTGAACACTTTTGACTGATCTGAAAATCTCTGTTCTTTCTGGCACTTCTTTCACTTTCCTTTGTCTTGGTGTGTTTTACTTAGAAATGTTCCAAAGATTTCTTTAATGTTACATGGGATATAAAATTTTAAGATCCAGGCAGACTTGTATATAAGTTCCACTCTATTATTTACTAATTATGTTGACAAATGATTCAGTGTCTTAGAGCTCCAGTTCCCTAGTCTCAGCACATTTTTTTCCTTGAGGAAAAATCCCAAGTATGGACCAATGTGTGCATTATAAAGAAATTGGAACGAGTCATTTCAATATAGGATGAAGTAGATTTTAGTCTCTTTTACTGTAACATTACAGTGGTGCGCAAGGCCCTTGCTCACTGTTGTATCCCAAGTTACCCGGATGGTTCCTAGTACATATTAGGCACTCAGAAAGTATTTTTTAGCTAAATGAATAAATAAGCTATTAAAAATGATGATTTGGCTGACAGAGTAGCAAACCAGAAAAACGTGAAGATAACAGGCAGACCAGGTATAAAAAATGTAATATTAAAAGTTCTCAGCTAAAGGTTACCACTTAAAAGACATTTCAGATTGTATTAACAAATAAAACTCAACTAAAAGTTGTATATAAAAGATAAGTCTAAAGCAAAATGACACAAAATACATATTAAGTGTATTAATCAGCTCAGGCTTCCATACCCAAATACTACAGACTGGGTGGTTAACAGCAGAAATCTATTCCTCATAATTCTAGCGGCTGGATAGTCCAAGATCAAGGTGCTGGCCAGTTCATTTGCTGGTGAGAGCTCTCTTCCTGACTTATAGATGGCCCCCTTCTCCCTATGTCCTCACTAGGCCTTTCCTTGTTGTGTGCACACAGAGCTATATCTCTGTCTTCCCCTTCTTATAATGTAAGCCAAGCCTCTTTGTTTAGGACTCCACACTTATGACCTCATTTAACTGTAATTACCTCCTCAAAGCTATATCTCCAAATACCATTACATTGGGAGTTTGAGCTTCAACATGAATTGGGTTGGAGGAGGAGGCAGGCACAATTCAGTCCATTGCATTAAGGAAAGATATATAAACTGGAAAAAAATAATACATTTCAGGGGAAAAAAGATTGAAATAGCCTAATTGCCAATAAACAAGACTGGGTCTTTTCTGGACTAAGAAGAAGAAGAGGAAGAGAAAGAAAAGGGAAGGAAAGGACAGGATAGAATCAGATCAGGTCAGGGTCCAACTAAGGAAGAGAGAAACCCAAAACAATATAATGCAAAACAGAAAAACATCTTTTGGCGATATTTATATATATGATAAAAAGTTTTTTTATATGTGAGCTTAAAAATGTACAAAGTGGTACACAGAGTTTCAAAATCTTTTCAGGCGTACCCCCGGCCAGGGCAGGGGGCGATCTGAAGACCATTGGACAAAAGGAACTACAGAGCAGTCTCTTTTTAAGCTTAATATGGGGAGTGGGGGGGTGCAGGGAGAGGAAAGGTCAGTTTCCAAAGATTTTGAATAATTCTGGAATAATCCCTACAGAGACTGGTGGGCACTTTGATTTTGCTTTACACCCGGATTGTAATGTGCAGTTTGCATCCTATACACCTGCCATTTGAAATTGTATGATTCTGGATAAACTATTAATGGGGGGGTTACATTATTTTAAAAATTGTACATTACATGAAAACTTATCAGTATTATTCTATTGTACTATTTGAATTTTACATTATTTAATCGGCATCACCATACAGTACTATTCTATATTCTACTTCAGCTCAAACATGTGATTATTTCTAGGCATGACATCCTCTTTAGGGATTTGGAAGTAAAGACTGAGTTGAATAAGGGTAAACTATTTCTTAGTCTCATCCAATCGAGATAGATCCTAAAGTGCTGCTGCTCAAATTTGAACCAGTTTGTCAAATTGCAGACTCTTTCCTTCATGTTGTTCAGTGACTTTTAATTTGGATGTGAAGAGTAACAATTCACTTAATTTTCTTAATGTATGTATATTTTTAAGATGTTCTCATTCTGGAGGGGAGGAACGTCTGGAAACTCCTTCTGCTAAAAAATTAACAGATATAGGAATTAGAAGAATCTTCTCTTCAGAACATGACATTTTCCGAGAAAGTGTAAGGAAGTTTTTTCAAGAAGAAGTGATTCCTCATCACGCAGAGTAAGTCACACATTTTCTTTGAAAGTAACGTTAGAGGTCCAAGAAGGACCATTTCCTAGAATGCTCTTCATTGTTCTCTAGAAAAAGTACTGTGTTCAGGGCTTTATTAACATTTTTACCACTCTTCAGTATAATACTGTAAGATTACGGGATTCTTAAACTAGTTCAAAGCTTCTTAAATGAGTTTTAAAATATACAATTAAAAAATATGTTGACCTAATCGACTGCCAGTTTTTTCTCCCATAAAAAATGGGTTTATGGTCCACAGCCATGGTGATCTATGTGCAAGTTGCTGCTCAGCAAGGGAAGGAGAGCACTTTCATAGAGAGGAAAAGGAAGTTGGGAGGGCTAGAGTAAACAAAGAGTCCAGGGCTTTTCAATGACTGAGTCTTTCCTGGGAAAGAGGAATCTTTCTTTTACTTGTTGGGCCCTGCTATTGTCACAGGATATGAGAGCACCCCCTTTTTAATTACCTTAAATTAAGGGACCATTCCTGAACAAAATCATTCATAAATTCAAAATGTGGCCGTTTAAATAATATGAAAAATATTTTTCTGATTTTAACATGTTTGTTACTTGCAGATGGGAGAAAGCTGGAGAAGTGAGTAGGGAGCTTTGGGAAAAAGCTGGAAAACAAGGACTGCTTGGTGTCAATATTGCAGAGCGTCATGGTGGCATTGGGGGGGACTTGTACTCGTCAGCTGTTGTTTGGGAGGAGCAGTAAGTATGGAAGCATTTGAAGTTGAGTCTTGTTTCGTCAGTTCACTTTTCTGAGTGATGATTTTAAACTGTTTTCTAATCTTATAAGATTGAAAATCCTCTTTTAAGTTGTTAAAATAGGTGCTTCATTTCTAATTGACCCATGTGTCTGTTTCATACATGAGAACAAATGAAGATTTCAGTTGATAAATGGGCAAAAGATTTGAACCAGCAATTCATCAAAAAAGAAATAGGTTTTTTAGATGAAAAAAGTTTATCCTTACTACCAAGCAGATGCAAATTAAATTAATCTGGAGGTATCATTTTGAGTACAAAAGTTAGTGAAAATGAAAAATCATAATAACCAGTGCTGACAAGGTTGCAGTGAAAGTGACGCATTCATATACTCTTGGTGACGTTATATATTGGAACAATAAATGCCTTGGAGATTAAAAGCATGGATACATAAAAAATGAAAGTATTTCTGCTCTTAAATATTGGGTTGGCCAAAAACTTTGTTTTTTTCCATAAGATGGCTCTAGTAGCACTTAGTTGTCTTCAACTTCATTCAAAACAATTTTGTTAGATTATATTGTGACAGCTGTCATATTAACGTGCATTTAAAAAAAGACTTATTAAAATTGGTGAATTTTTGTGTAGCCATTTTAATATTGAAGGTGGAAGAAAAGAAGCAACATTTTTGGCATATTATGCTTTATTATTTCATGAAAGGTAAAAATGCAACTGAAGCACAAAAAAAAAGATTTGTGCAGTGTATGGAGAAGGTGTTGTGACTGATCGAATGTGTCAAAAGTGGTTTGCAAAGTTTCGTACTGGAGATTTCTCGCTGGATGATGCTCCCCAGTCGGATAAACCAGTTGAACTTGATAGCGATCAAATTGAGACATTAGTTGAGAACAATCAATGTTATACCACCTGGGAGATAGCCGACATACTCAAAACATCCAAATCAAGTGTTGAAAATCATTTGCACGAGATAGCCTCATCCACCAGAGGGCAGACAGCAGAAGCAAGAACTACAATCCTGCATCCTGTGGATCAAAAACCACGTTCACAGAAAGATAGACAAGACGAAAAGGCAGAGGGCTATGTACCAGATGAAGGAACAAGATAAAAACCCAGAAAAAAAACTAAATGAAGTGGAGATAGGCAACCTTCCAGAAAAAGAATTCAGAATAATGATAGTGAAGATGACCCAGGACCTCGGAAAACCAATGGAGGCAAAGATCGAGAAGATGCAAGAAATGTTTAACAAAGACCTAGAAGAATTAAAGAACAAACAAACAGAGATGAACAATACAATAACTGAAATGAAAAATACACTAGAAGGAATCAATAGCAGAATAACTGAGGGAGAAGAATGGAAAAGTGACCTGGAAGAAAAGATAGTGGAATTCACTGCTGTGGAACAGAATAAAGAAAAAAGAATAAAAAGAAATGAAGACAGCCTAAGAGACCTCTGGGACAACATTAAACGCAACAACATTCGCATTATAGGGGTCCCAGAAGGAGAAGAAAGAAAGGACCCAAGAAAATATTTGAAGAGATTATAGTTGAAAACTTCCCTAACATGGGAAAGAAATAGCCACCCAAGTCCAGGAAGCGCAGAGAGTCACACACAGGATAAACCCAAGGAGAAACATGCCGAGACACATAGTAATCAAATTGATAAAAATTAAAGACAAACAAAAATTATTGAAAGCAGCAAGGGAAAAATGACCAATAACATACAAGGGAGCTCCCATAAGGTTAACAGCTGATTTCTCAGCAGAAACTCTAAAAGCCAGAAGGGAGTGGCATGATGTACTTAAAGTGATGAAAGGGAAAAATCTACAACCAAGATTACTCTACCCAAGGATCTCATTCAGATTCAATGGAGAAATCAAAAGCTTTACAGACAAGCAAAAGCTAAGAGAATTCAGCACCACCAAACCAGCTCTACAACAAATGCTAAAAGAACTTCTCTAAGTGGGAAACACAAGAGAGGAAAAGGACCTACAAAAACAAACCCCAAACAATTAAGAAAATGGTAATAGGAACATACATATTGATAATTACCTTAAACGTGAATGGATTAAATGCTCCAACCAAAAGACACAGGCTTACTGAATGGATACAAAAACAAGACCCATATATATGCTGTCTACAAGAGACCCACTTCAGACCTAGGGACACATACAGACTAAAAGTGAGGGGATGGAAAAAGATATTCCATGCAAATGGAAATCAAAAGAAAGCTGGAGTAGCTATACTCATCAGATAAAATAGACTTTAAAATAAAGACTATTACAAGGGACAAAGAAGGACACTACCTAATGATCAAGGGATCAATCCAAGAAGAAGATATAACAGTTGTAAATATTTATGCACCCAACATAGGAGCACCTCAATACATAAGGCAACTGCTAAGAGCTCTAAAAGAGGAAATCGACAGTAACACAATAATAGTGGGGGACTTTAACACCACCCTTACACCAATGAACAGATCATCCAAACAGAAAATTAATAAGGAAACACAAGCTGTAAATGACACAATAGACCAGATAGATTTAATTGATATTTATAGGACATTCCATCCAAAAACAGCAGGATTACACTTTCTTCTCAAGTGCGCATGGAACATTCTCCAGGATAGATCACATCTTGGGTCACAAATCAAGCCTCAGTAAATTTAAGAAAATTGAAATCATATCAAGCATCTTTTCTGACCAAAATGCTATGAGATTAGAAATCAATTACAGGGAAAAAAACGTATAAAACGCAAACACATGGAGGCTAAACAATATGTTACTAAATAACCAAGAGATCAAAGAGGAAAGAAATCAAAGAGGAAATCAAAAAATACCTAGAGACAAATGACAATGAAAACATGACGATCCAAAACCTATGGGATGCAGCAAAAGCAGTTCTAAGTGGGAAGTTTGTAGCTATACAAGCCTACTTCAAGAAACAAGAAAAATCTCAAATAAACTATCTAACCTTACAGCTAAAGTAACTAGAGAAAGAAGAACAAACAAAACCCAAAGTTAGCAGAAGGAAAGAAATCATAAAGATCAGAGCAGAAATAAATGAAATAGAAACAAAGAAAACAATAGTAAAGATCAATAAAACTAAAAGCTGGTTCTTTGAGAAGATAAACAAAATTGATAAACTATTAGCCAGGGTCATCAAGAAAAAGAGGGAGAGGACTCAAATCAATAAAATTAGAAATGAAAAAGGAGAAATTACAACAGACACCACAGAAATACAAAGCCTCCTAAGAGACTACTACAAGCAACTCTGCCAATAAAATGGACAACCTGGAAGACATGGAAAATTCTTAGAAAGGTATAACCTTCCAAGACTGAACCAGGAAGAAATAGAAAATATGAACAGACCAATCACAAGTAATGAAATTGAAGCTGTGATTAAAAATCTTCCAACAAACAAGTCCAGGACCAGATGGCTTCACAGATGAATTCTATCCAACATTTAGAGAAGAGCTAAGACCCATCCTTCTCAAACTCTTCCAAAAAATTGTAGAGGAAGGAAAACTCCCAAACTCATTCTATGAGGCCACCATCACCCTGATACCAAAACCAGACAAAGATACTCCAAAAAAATTTACAGACCAATATCACTGATGAATATAGATGCAAAAATCCTCAACAAAATACTAGCAAACAGAATCCAGCAATACATTAAAAGAATCATACACCATGATCCTGTGGGATTTAAGCCAGGGATGCAAGTATTCTTCAATATACGCAAATCAATCAATGTGATACACCATATTAACAAATAGAAGAAGAAAAATCATAAGATCATCTCAATAGATGCAGAAAAAGCTTTTGACAAAGTTCAACACCCATTTATGATAAAAACTCTCCAGAAAGTGGGCATAGAGGGAACCTGCCTCGACATAATAAAGGCCATATATGACAAACCCACAGCAAACATCATTCTCAATGGTGAAAAACTGAAGGCATTTGCTCTAAGATCAGGAACAAGACAAGGATGTCCACTCTCGCCACTATTATTCAACATAGTTTTGGAGGTCCTAGCCACGGCAATCAGAGAAGAAAAAGAAATAAAAGGAATCGAAATTGGAAAAGAAGAAGTAAAACTGTCACTGTTTGCAGATGTCATGATTCTATTCATAGAGAATCTGAAAGAGGCCACCAGAAAACTACTAGAGCTAATCACTGAATTTGGTAAAGTAGCAGGATACAAAATTAATGCACAGAAATCTCTTGTATTCCTATACACTAATGATGAAACATCTGAAAGAGAAATTAAGGAAACACTCCCATATACCATTGCAACAAGAAGAATAAAATACCTAGGAATAAACCTAACTAGGCAGACAAAAGACCTGTATGCAGAAAACTATAAAACACTGATGAAAGAAATTAAAAATGATACCAACCAATGGAGAGATATACCATGTTCTTAGATTGGAAGAATCAATATTGTGAAAATGACTCTACTACCCAAAGCAATCTACAGATTCAATGCAATCCCTATCAAATTACCAATGGCATTTTTTACAGAACTAGAACAAAATATCTTAAAATTTGTATGGAGACACAAAAGACCCCGAATAGCCAAAGCGGCCTTGAGGGAACAAAATGGAGCTGTAGGAATCAGACTCCCTGACTTCAGACGACAGTACAAAGCTACAGTAATCAAGACAATATGGTAGTGGCACAAAAACAGAAACACAGATCAATGGAACAAGATAGAAAGCCCAGAGATAAACCCCCCGCACCTATGGTCAACTAATCTATGACAAAGGAGGCAAGGATATAAAATGGAGAAAAGACAGTCTCTTCAATAAGTGGTGTTGGGAAAACTGGGCAGCTACATGTAAAAGAGTGAAATTAATACACCACACACAAAAATAAACTCAAAATGGATTAGAGACCTAAATGTAAGACCGGGCACTATAAAACTCTTAGAGGAAAACATAGGAAGAACACTCTTTGACATAAATCACAGCAAGATCTTTTTTGATCCACCTCCTAGAGTAATGGAAATACATACAAAAATAAACAAATGGGACCTAATGAAACTTCAAAGCTTTTGCACAGCAAAGGAAACCATGAACAAGACGAAAACACAACCCTCAGAATGGGAGAAAATATTTGCAAATGAATCATCGGACAAAGGATTAATCTCCAAAATATATAAACAGCTCATGCAGCTCAATATTAAAAAAACAAACAACCCAATCCAAAAAATGGGCAGAAGACCTAAATAGACATTTGTCCAAAGAAGACATACAGATGGCCAAGAAGTACATGAAGAGCTGCTCAACGTCACTAATTATTAGAGCAATGCAAATCAAAACTACAATGTGGTATCACCTCACAGCAGTTAGAATGGGCATCATCAGAAAATCTACAAACAACAAATTCTGGAGAGGGTGTGGAGAAAAGGGAACCGTCTTGCACTATTGGTGGGAATGTAAATTGATACAGCCACTATGGAGAACAGTATGGAGGTTCCTTAAAGAACTAAAAATAGAATTACCATATGACCCAGCAACCCCACTACTGGGGTGGTGGGACGAATTGGGCGATTGGGATTGACATGTATACACTGATGTGTATAAAATGGATAACAAATAAGAAAAAAAAATACATTAAAGCCGAGTGGAAATGTAAAGAAAATTCCTAGAAAAAAGAAAAATCATTTGCACCAGCTTGCTTATGTTAATCACTTTGATGTCTGGGTTCCACATAAGTTAAGCAAAAAAAACCTTCTTGACCATATTTCTTCATGTGATTCTCTACCTAGACGTAATGAAAACATTCCGTTTTCAAAACAAATTGTGATGGGCGATGAAAAGTGGACACTGTACAATAATGTGGAATGGAAGTGATCATGGGGCAAGCAAAATGAACCACCACGAACCACACCAAAGGCCAGTCTTCATCCAAGGAAGGTGATGTTGTGTATATGGTTGGATTGGAAGGGAGTCATCTATTATGAGCTCCTCCCGGAAAACCGAACAATTAATTCCAACAAGTACTGCTCCCAATTAGACCAACTGAAAGCAGCACTTGACAAAAAGTGTCCGGAATTAGTTAAGAGAAAACGCATAATCTTCCATCAGGATAACACAAGACCGCGTGTTTCTTTGATGACCAGGCAAGAACTTTTACAGATTGGCTGGGAAGTTCTGATTCCTCCGCCGTATTCACCAGACATTGCACCTTCGATTTCCATTTATTTAGGTCTTTACAAAATTCTCTTAATGGAAAAAAAATCCAATTCCTTGGAAGACTGTAAAAGGCACCTGGAACAGTTCTTTGCTCAAAAAGATAAAAAGTTTTGGGAAGATGGAATTATGAAGTTGCCTGAAAAATGGCAGAAGGTAATGGAACAAAAGGGTGAATACATTGTTCAATAGAGTTCATGGTGAAAATGAAAAATTTATCTTTTATTTTTACTTAAAAACCAAAGGAACCTTTTGCCAACCCAATATAAAAAATAATATCTACGTACAAACATCATTGCCATGTTAGATCATAATCCCCCAAGTTTGGAAGCAATCTAAATGTCCAGCAGTAGGACAATGAAAAAGTATATTGTAGTACAGAAGCAGTTTGTAATATTTTGCAGCTATTTTTTGTGATAAATTTTGTAAGTACAAAATTTATACCATGACTGCAGTTATATGAGAATACGTATATCCTTATGGCAAAGGTCATTTGCTAAAATGAAAATAGTTACTATGTTAGGGTAATACAGTTATAGGTGGTAAATTTTTTTAAATGTTTTGTCTTTTATTTCATTACATACGTGATCATTGAGCTCTGCTAGAGCACTGTTACTAGGTTAGAGCCAGAAATTAAAAGGTTAGTAAAAAAAAAAAAGAGAGAGAAAACCCTCAGAAACTTCATAGGTTTGCGAGGAGACAATCTATTACCACATAATGTGATAGGACCTTTAGTACTTTGTTGTTCTTTTCTAACTGAGAAATCAAAGAAGTAAAAAGAGAACAAAATAACTACGTTGTGCCTTAAACCGTCTTCTCTTTTTTCTTTCTAAGAGCGTATTCGAATTGCACAGGCCCAGGTTTTAGTCTTCATTCGGATATTGTCATGCCCTATATCGCAAACTATGGCTCAGAAGAACAGATTAAGCACTTCATCCCCCAGATGACTGCAGGGAAATGTATTGGTGCCATAGCAATGACAGAGCCTGGGGCTGGAAGGTAAATCAACATTTGGTTGGTTTTGAAATGCTGGAAGCAATGCCTTAACAGCAAATGTTTTCTCAGTACCTGCTTTATACAACCCTCTGAGTGATATGCTAAGACAGATACAAAGATGAACACATTGTCATTTCCAACCTTAGGTAACTTCAAATTCCAGTAGGAAAATAAGGCCTTATCATATACAAATAACAACATAGCAGATTGTATTTTATGTTGTATGTGAGATATTAACATAGTGTGATGTAAATAAAATGTTAGAATATGTGTTGAATTTGGGGCACGTTGAATTTTAGATGTGATGTGACATTTCACATGGAAATGTCCAGCAGCCTATTAAAAATATGGATTTGGAAGTCTGGATACAGGCTGGGGGTGGCAATAGGCTTTAAAACCATTCATAGATAAGAAAGAATTGAAGCAATGGAAATGAATAAATCATTTAGTCATTTGATGGTTACTTAATAAGTGCCTTCCGTGTGCCAGGTATACAGTGGTAATCAAACCAGATGTGGTCTGTGTGCTTGTTGAGGAGAAAGACAAACACGTAAACAAATATATTTAAATTATGATAAGTTCTATGAAGGAAACAAGGTGCTGTGTTAGAGACTCATGGTGCATGTGTGTTTGGTGGGGAAGGGAAAAACTCATATTTCGATATGACTGCTAGGGAAGACCTATAAAAAGTGGTTATATTTAAACTGAGATCTGACCATTGAGAAATTTGCAAGAGCAGCCATGTGGTGGGACCTGATCCTCAAGGGGTAAAGTGAAAGGATGAAAAGGAGACCAAGAAGGAAACCTTGGGCATTGCATTCCATTTGGAACTGTACAGAAGATGTAGTGACAGAGACAGAAGGATTGAGTTTGAAGGAAATCTAGACAACTGCTGTTTCATGAGCTTGAGGGGAAGGCAGTAGGAGAGGAGTGAGAAGTTAGTAATGTCAAGGCCACAGAGATGTTGAGAATTGAGAAAGAGTCATGGCAGCCAGTGGTGATCTTTTGATTGTGATTTCAGGAGAGAGGAGAGGCAGAAGTTACTTTTGAAGGGAGTGAGATGGGTATTGAGAAAACAGAGGCAGAAAAGACAGACTGATATTTTCAGAGTTGTGTGTTATATGGCGAAAGGAAGTGTAGAGAGGGGACAGTAATTTGACAAGCCAGCATGGTCAGGGAAATGGCTTATGTTGAAGAGAGCAGTGACTGACAGGCCAATGGGAAACAGGCAGTGCAGAGGAAGAACTTACAGATGTGGCAGAAGCAGTCATTGAAAATTCAAGACTTGTTTCTGCAAGATCAGGCCCTGATATTTTAAAATTTTTGTCGGTGCTGTTTATTTATATGGCTGCGGTGTGGCATGCAGGATCTTAGTTCCCCGACCAGGAATCGAACCTGCACCCCCTGCAGTGGAAGTGCAGAGTCTTAACCACTGGACGGCCAGGGAAGTCCCAGTGCTGCTTATTTTTAAATGTCTTAGTATGCCATAGGGTTACTTGGCAATTTGCTTAAATTGTACTTATCTTTCCCAGATATAAATCTATAATTAAAGGCCAATATAGAAATTTAATTTTGCCAAGATAAAAAGGTTTTGTTGGGAATTCCCAGTGGTTAGGACTCCGTGCTCTCACTGCCAGTGGCCTGGGTTCAATCCCTGGTCAGGGAACTAAGATCCCACTAGCTGCACGGTGAGGCCAAAAAAAAAAGTTGTGTTTACTTTTTTGCCTAAAAATGTGACCTGAAAGGAGTAGGAATTTAATCTTCTTCCTTTGCTTTTAAGATAACTCTCTAAGATAACTGGCCTAATGACCAATATTCTGATTGCATCTTATTAGCTCACGATCAGTATGTTTTAGTTCCAACCCACTGTATGTCAGCGCTCGCCTAGAGGCAAAAGTATCAGTGAGAGATCTTGATTTATCCCCAACTTAAACACATACCCACAAAGGCTTGCTTGATTTGTGTTTTCTTGAAAATTCTCTGTGCTTCTATAACAAATTACACAAACTGGGTGGCTTAAAACAACAGAACTTTATTCTCTCACAGTTCTGAAGGCCGGAAGTCCAAACTTGGTATCAGTGGTCCCAAATCAAGGTATCAGCAACCCCAATTCAAGGTATCAGCAAGGCCACAGTCCCTCCAGAGGTTCTAGGGGAGAATCCATTCCTTGATTCTTCCATCTCCTGGGGGCTGCCGACATTCCTTGCTTTGTGGCATCATGACTCCAATCTCTGCCTCTGTGGCCATGTTGTAATGTCCCTCTTTAGTCTGTGTAATCTCCCTCTGCCTCTCTCTCACAAGGACACTTGTGATTGCATTAAGGACCCATCTAGATAATCCAGAATTATCTTCCCATCTCAAAGTCCTAAATTAATCACATCTGCAACACCCTTTTTCCATATAAGGTAACACTTAACAGGTTCCAGAGGTTAGGACCTGCTATCTCTAAGGGTCATTATTCAGCATGATACAGAGAGTGATAAAGTGCCATGGGATATATAATACAAAGTCCATGTACAAAAAGGAGAATCAGAAAATTTTCACAAAATAAGTGATGTGGACTATTTAATATATGATGCTGTTCATTGTAGGATATCTTTGAAAATTGGAAGTGGAAACTACCTAAGTCTTCAACAATAGCAGATTGCTTTAAAAGATTCATGATGAATCCAATGCATTTGGTTTCAGGTCCCTTCCCTGATCTTTGGTCATGATTGAGTTTGTCAATGTCCCCCTTAATTTCTAGTTTTAGAAATCATACTGTATTACTTTACAGTGTATAAGAGAAGGATATCAGATATCTACCCCCTTGAGTTCTAAGTGGTTGTATCACCATGGCATGAGATCTAGAAAGGCATGAGGCAGTAGTCACAAATGGGGCAGTTCATAGGACCTATGGAAGCCCTGGAATGTGTTTAATTTGGTTAATCTATTTAATTTAAAAACAAACCTTGAATCAACTTTAAAAGCCAGAAAAATGTACGTAAACATCCATATTCCTGGATTTTCTTGAAAATTTGGAACATCTGACAATACTATGTTTTTCTTATTTCTGATTCCTTATTCCTGTTGGCTGGGACATAGCCCTTTAGATGGGATATGAGCTCTCCAGTCTTTTAGATGCACCACCACTTCCAGTTGTCTCCCTGAAACCATCTATTATTGAATCCTACCTGCTGGATTTCCTACTGTAAAGAAATCTCTCTTAAAAGATAAATGAAGAAGGCTGTCAATGTTTCCAAAAAGTGAGACGGAATACTTGTTTGTGGAAATAAATAATATTCTTGTGTGTTTAAAAATATATATCATAACAGTATTATATATATATCATAACAGTATTATATATATATCATAACAGTATATATATATATCATAACAGAATTTCATATGATGAAATTCTATGCCACTACTAAAAGTTTTCTTATAGAAAAACGTTAGATATTATTAAAAGATCAGGATCATATGTATGGTTCCAATTTTATAAAAATACATATATATATCTGTGTATCTGTTTCCATAGAAAAATACTGGAAGGTTGTATTTTTTAAATGTTTATTACAGAAGGTAAAATTGTTTTTTTTAATTTTTTCATTTTTCTCCTTTGTCTTGAATATTGCCTGTATTTTTCATATTAAATTATGAATATTTGTTTAGTTTATATCTAGAAAAATAACCTATTCTACTTGTAGAGCAGGCTTGTTAGAGGACGTAGCATTTGAGACATAGTCTTTTTTTTTTTTTTTTTTGGCCATGCTGCTACGTGGCTTGTGGGATCTTAGTTCCCTGACTAGGGATTGAACCTGGGCCCTCAGCAATGAAAGCACGAAGTCCTAACCACTGGGCCACCAGGGAATTTCCGACATAGTCTTTTAAATAGCTAAGCTTTTGAACAGTAGAGATAGGGGGAGGAACCAAAGTGAACAAAGGCAGGAAAGGTACATGGACAAATAATCTGAGGTATATAGTAGGCATTGAAATGTCTTCTGAGTCCAGTCTGAGGGTCTTGGAAGCTAGTTGGGCCTTGTTATGCTCTATAAAATCTGGTTAGTCTATGTAATCTCAATCAAATATTCATTTGTATAAATAGTTTAGCATATGTCAGACATGACTTTTCAGTGCATTTGTGTGAACGTTCCTAATATTAGTTAAATGTCAATTTTTATAATGGTGTAACCAGTTTGAATTATCACAATAGATACATACTTACATAACATTTGCATAGTTCATTTATTACCAATTAATGAATTTTTTATCCTCTCAATTATAGTGATTTGCAAGGAGTGAGAACAAATGCCAGAAAGGATGGAAGTGACTGGATTCTCAATGGAAGCAAGGTGTGTAAAGATGGGCTTCCATAGCCCTCCTCCCCGGAGTCATGTTGTGGGTAACAAAGCCTCAAAGACTACTCATCATTGAGTCTCTCAGATCTAGGGACTCACACAGGAACTGAGTTTACTTGAGTTGGCACAGGAATTGAACTGCTTTGTTTTGGAGACAGTAAAAATTGTACAACATTTATGTTACGTGAGATCTATTCCTCTTCTGTGTTCCTTTTGCATGCCCCCTCACTAATATGAAAAACGTTTTAGCTTCCAAACAGCCCTTATCAAACCAGAAAAGGAAAAGGTGAGGTTCACATTGTCCAAATGGGGACAAAGAGTTAATAGTTAATGAATTTGATGTTGGTAAGAAGTGGAAGAAAAGACTTATAAATAAATATCAAGAAGAGTTTCAAAAGATGTTAGGAAAGATATTTCTGATGGAATTTGAGAGCCCTTCAACGCTTCTGAGCCTCACATCAACCCACTGATAAGATTGGAGAGCACCTCTGATTAAGGTTACAGACAGGCTCAGAAGTAAATATATCCTTCAGAATCTAATATCACTGATGGCAGAGGTTTTTGTTTACCTAAAACTGTGTCTGGTATACACTCAGTAACTATTTGTTGTTGACTGAATATTAAGTGAAGAAAAGATATTCATTGTCTACACTAAGGAAACCTTGCTAAAAATGTTTCAAAGCCTGGTGAAGAGCTAATTTTTGTTTTTATTCCTTCAACGTTTAAAAAATATTTATTAGTTGTAGACTAATACCTTCGCATTTGCAAAATCACAAGCTTGAATGTTGTGACACTTAAATTGCTATGAAATTTTCTAAACAGTCACTTTCCGTACTTACATTGTTAAGGACTAATAACAGTTTGTGGACTGACAAACTGTTCATCAGTCTGATGAATACGTTTTGAGTAGCCCAGTTCTAAAGACCATTCCACTATCTAGTTTCATAGTTATTATACAGAAAAACAATGTCTGTGATGTCAAATAAATTTGGAAAACATGCTCTACTTCTCACTTTCTGAGAGGCTGATACGCATCATGAACTTCTAAGAGTTGGATATAGTATGTCTTTTGCCCTAGGAAATTCTCTTTTTATAGACTTATCTTGAGTTACTGTTGTTTTTCAAATATACTTTATGAAATATTCATCTACATTATTCATACTAAGGATTATAATAAAGCACTAACTGTGATATATAGTCAATTAACTCTTTGCACACAGAAGGGCTTGTTTTGACAGAATAGGGTATTTGGTCAAAAGTGAAATGGGAACCACACTCTTCTATGACTCCAGCTTTAGAAAGGCCCAGCAGGCCCAGTCTGCTCAATTAGACTCTTCAGTGGGAACCACCCAGGAAAGTACCTCTGATTTTCAAAAATTCTATTAGGAAAAACAAAAACTTTAGAGGAAGCAAAAGTAAAAGAATGAGTAAGTAAATATACTACATCAATAAGATGATCTAATATGCACCCATTAAAGCATCAACACAAAATTTTTAGTGGTATAGGAAAATAATTATATTAAGTGAAAAGACGATACTAACATTTAAGTGAAGTCTGCATATAAAATGTAAATATAGAATAATTTCAACTATATTAAAAGAAAAAAAGACCAGAAAGGAAGTTCACAATGATATTTATAAGATGGACTCATGGAAGATTTTTTTTTCCCTTTTTCTTTATAACACTTTTTCTTTATGTACTATCTACACAACATCTACAAAGAGCGTATGGCATAGGCATTCAATACTAAAAAATAAAATAAAAATAAAAAAAATATTGACCTCACTAGGGTTAATCTCAGCCCTATTAAAAGTTTTGACTGTCATAATTAGGAAAGAAATCAAGAAAGCCCTTTCTTACAAAGAGAATTCTCTTATAATTTTATTAGGAAAGAGGATCAGTCATGGTAGAAATACTCACATTAGATATTAGTAACATAAAGGTACTAATTCCTGGGTGCTCTGTGATTAAAAACAAACAAAAAAGCACTATTTCAGCAATTCAACTGTGGCAACTACACAAATGGTCATTATTATCTTAGACAGTTAGGAAATTGGGAGACCTGAATGGCTTTTGAGGAAGAGAGTGGTGTAATGGAGAAACACTGTAGAAAAAATTTTTACCATAATTTTTTTTTTGTTTTTGGCCCGCTGTGTGGCATGCGGGATCTTAGTTCCCTGATCAGGGATCACACCTGTGCCCCTGAAGTGGAAGAGCAGAGTCCTAACCACTGGACCGCCAGGGAATTCCCTAGAATTATTTTTGAGGAATATATTTTTCTCATTTATTCAACAAACATCCTTGAAGGCCTACTATATGCCAAATACTATACTAAGCACTGAGGATAGATATATGAATAGGAAATAGTCCCCGCCCTCAAGGAGCTCCTAGTACAGAGAGATGTTGAGAGTCTTTTATTGTTGTGTCACTTACAACCATACCATCATCATTGCCTTCATTTGCTGTCATGTAGATAACACTAACATCATTAGCCCACTTCCCATTATTTGTAAGAATCAGTGCTCTGGATTTTAGAGCATAAATCTTATTATAAAGGACATGGATGGTAGGTGATGAGAGTAACCAACACCATTTTATACCTGACCTATTTCAAAGGGACAGAGGCAAAATTAGATCATTTGAATCTAGCTTGGAAAATGCTAAGATGATGGTAAATTCAGGATGCTATGGGAACACTTAACCCAGCTTGGGGAATTTGGAAGGACGTTTTGTTTTTGTTTTTTTCAGCCGCGCTGCGTGGCTTGCAGGATCTTAGTTCCCTGACCAGGGATTAACCTGCGCCCTCGGCAGTGAAAGCGTGGAGTCCTAACCACTGGACCGCCAGGGAATTCCCTGGAAAGACTTTTTGGAAGAGGTGGTGTCTGAACTTTGTCCAGGTTGAGTAGGATTCATTGTAGCAGAGTTGGGAAAGAGCCCCCCAAGTAGAGGAAACAAGATTTCCAAAGACCCATAGATGAGGAAGAACTTAGAATATGGGGGACAGCAAGTAATGCAGTAGAGTTAATCTACAGAAAACAAGTGAGGGGAAAATTGGATAAGAGATAAGGCAGGAATGTAAGCTAGTGCCAATTTGTGATGAGTTTTATATGCCCTGCTAAGATTTAGAATTTATCCTGAAGCTATGATGAGGTATTCAAAAATTTTCAGATGTGAAAGTAGTATGATTAGATTGCATTTTTGAAAGATCCCTCTGACATCATGATGGATAATAGAGTTGCACAGAGATCAGTTGTAGGAACTTAACCAGGAAATGATGAGGCCCAAAATAAGGTAATGGCAATAGAAGTGAAAGGAAATGACTGGATTTAAAAAGTGTTGAAATGGGTTAGAGAGAACTAGATGTCAAATTGAATATGAAGCAGGATAATAATGTGATTTACTGACACCGTTCACTGACACAGGGAAAATAGATTGATACTCAAGATTAAATAGGAGTAGGGGTGATTAAATAGGAGTAGGGTATTCCTTGAGTCATCAGGTGAAACTATCCAGAAGCAGGTGTGTATACAGGTCTGGAACCTAGCAAGAAATTTGACTTCGATAAAGATTTGGAGTCATCAGCATATGGATAGCAACTAAAGCCATGGAAAGTGGCTGAGAGGACCCAGGAAAGATACAGAGTGAAAAGATAATTATTCATATTTGCTCTGTGTATATTTGTTTTCTGAATAAATACTATCTGATAAACTAATATCTCTGTTATTTTATCCCTTCTTAATCAGCATCTTCCTTATTTAGGCCATTTGGAAAGAGGTAGGCCATCCATCATGAAATCGAAACTATGCCTTTTCAAAAACTGATAAATCTGAAAGTACAAATACTTTAATAGTATCGTGCCATTCAAAGGAGATTCTGTTTTCTCACCTGAAACTTCTTTCTAAGATATGGTTTATCATTTTTATAGACAATTTTGTTTTAATTGGAAAAGAACATAATAATGTTAATTATTATTATTATTTACGATACTAATAGTGGGAAGAAAATGAATAGAGTTCATTCTTTGAAGCATTGGATAATTTCCCCCTACTCTTTACTAACCTCATGTATGAATAATCAACACTGCAGATATTCAGAGAGAGTACAGAGAGAGGTATGAAGCATGTTTTGTCCGGTTTAGTCTTCTTGAGTATACTTTCCCCTGATCATGACTTACACATGGACCTGAGTTATTGTGCAGCATCACAGTATACTTGGGGTTTTTCAGGTATTCATCACTAATGGGTGGCTAAGTGACGTTGTGATCGTAGTGGCAGTCACAAATCGTGACGCTCGCTCTCCTGCCCATGGCATTAGCCTTTTTCTGGTGGAAAATGGAATGAAAGGATTTGTCAAGGGACGAAAGCTACATAAAATGGGACTAAAAGCCCAGGTAAGTCATAATGTAAATTTGTTTTCATAATATAAATCATTTATAAATATAATTCATATTTATTATTTATAAATAATTGAGTTTACTCAATTATGCTTTATATATGGAACTACATATAGCACAATCATACCTTCCTTCCTATGCTGGATTCTTAAAATATGCTTTTCAGAAATGATTATGGAAATTTATTCCACTGTTTATGCAACTGTGGTCAGCAATTGAAGTGAATCAGGGTATTTTGAAAATCTGCTTTAGAAAATTAACTGCATGATAATACCCTCTATTTTTGAAATTGAAGAAAATTATGAAATAAGAACAGAAAATATTTTTTCTACTATTTGGTAATTATTTGGTAATTTTTCATTACCAAAAAGAAAAACATGTTTTACTTGATATGCATTAGAAATCCTTAGTCCTCAGTACCTGCAGAATTGGACGGTATTAGAGCTAGAATGACAGTGTATTGCAGTGGGAAAGCCACTTTTGGAATCAGATAGACTTGGGTTTGAATCCCTGGTTTACCACTTACCAGTTGTGATCATTAACCACTCCAACTTGGCTTCCAGTTTGTTTTGTTTTTGTTTTTTCAATGGAAATAATAATCACCTCATCAGGTTATTGGGAGATTTCAGTGAGATAATTCTGTATTCAATTGTATGATCTCTTAGGATACTGCAGAATTATTCTTTGAAGATGTACGTTTGCCAGCGCGTGCCCTACTTGGAGAAGAGAATAAAGGCTTCTATTACCTCATGCAAGAGCTTCCACAGGTCAGAAGTATTAAAGAGTCCGTCTTTTGATTAGATAATGGACTGGAATAGAATAATATAGAACTATATAAATCCATGCATACAAAACTTGTGATATGGCCAGTCATTTGAGTATAACTTGAAGTTGTAAAAAAAAATATATGACTTTTTTAGGCTGGACATGTGAATAACTGAACTCAGGGATATCCAATCAAAGCTTATAAGTGAATCAGGAAAATAAGATTTTCAGTTCTATGATTCCTTCTTGGAATGATTTTAGTGTCTTAACTACAAATCAAGAATTTTTAGCTCTTTGTAATGAAATATCAGCCAAAATATTTACCAGGTTTTTTTTTTGGGGGGGTTGTTCTTTTTTAATAATACCTGGGAATCAAAGAAAGCTGTTAAGTTCAGACTAAAAAGTTTTAGCCACATAGGGTCAGCCCTCACTTCCGTGTTTTTTGGAGTGTCAGCATAAGAGGATGCATCTGTCTGGTGACGATCACAGCATGCACTAAACATGAAATGGGACAAGGACTAGGGTCACTGGCACAGAATAGAATATGAAAATCACCAGCAAGATGGAATTAAACTGACTATGGCTGCTTTGCACTAATTCAACCTATGCCCTTTAAAAATGTTGATTTCCTCAGGTATATTAGATGTGTGGTATGCAGAGATCAATAAATAAAAATCGACAACTTTGGAATTTCTTTTCCCATAGATGAGTAAAGAGAAGAGGAAAATAAATTACTTATATACCTATATAAAGACAGTCATTCATAAAAATAAAATTTTTTTTAGAGACATATATGTGTCAAAATAGTCTTAGAAATCTCAGGGGGAGTCTTTTCTTATAAAGAGTTAAGAAATAATCTTTAGGAGTTTTATAAAGATTATGCAATTTATTTTCATTGAAATCATGTGAAAATCACTTGTGTAATTAGAATAATGTTCAAGACCTAATTTTGGGGTTATAGGAAAGGCTACTGATTGCTGAGTTGGCAGTTTCAGCCAGTGAATTCATGTTTGAAGAAACCAGGAACTACGTTAAACAAAGAAAAGCTTTTGGGAAAACAATCGCACATATACAGGTAAGCTTGTCATTAGTATTAGATAGTATCAGTTTACTCATCTGAGATGGGTCTAGGCTAAACATGAATATGGAGAAATTTTCATACAGGTGGTATCGACTGAAAAAAAATGCACAACTTAAAAGTTGAGAATTGTGTTTTATTTGGTGCACAGCACTAAGCATGTAAGCACGAAATACAGCCTCTCAGATAGCTCTGAGGGACAGTTCCAAAGCGGTAAGGGAGGAGCCAGGGTACATAGGAGTCTTGCAACAGAAACCAGGTGGTCGGAACATCAAAAGATCACTGTTAATTAAAGAAAACCAGGCTTCTCAAAGTAATGAACTTATCACTTTTCTATGTATGGGAAGATCCAAGAGTCTGTGCTCATTGAAATGACTCCTCTGATATGCACCTTAACTATCTAGGGCCAGTATCCTGCTTTTCTCCATCCTGACTCCCCTCAGGGTGCACATTTGGGGGCTGCTGCAGTGGCTGCTGGCTTGATGGCTGCAACATCCATTGTTTATCTATGTGGCAGGCAACATTTTTCATCCACGGTGACATTAGAATCCATGGAAGTGGATGAGATCACTTAGGGAGAGAGTAGAGATTAAGACAAAAGAGACCCTAGGACAGAGTCCTGAGAAAAAAATTCCAAGATTTAAAGGTAGGATAGGAAACTAAGAGCCTACAAAGAAAACTGAGACAGCTAGAAAGGAGAAAGCAAATCGGGCAAGTATTGTTGTAGAAGCCAAGAGAAAAGAGGACTTCAAGTGGATGGAAGCTACTTAGAGGGAAAATGAGATGAAGGTCAAAGAGTGCCCATTGGACATAATGATATGGAGGCTATTTCATAAGAGCCATTAATGGACTGGTGTGGTGCCAGACCCCAGTGAGTAGAGCAGTGAATGGAGATGAGGAAGTCAAGATACTGATGAGTGGCAACTCTTTCCTGAGTTTGGCTGTGAAGTCGCTGAGAGAAAGGATGGTAACTAGAAGGCAAGAAGAGGAGGGTGAGGAGGGAGGGAGGGAAATATGTGGAGATCAAGTGAAATATTTGGAGATTATTAATTTTTGTTATTATTATTAGGATGAGAATGCTAGAGCATATTTTAATACCTAGACAAAGGATTTAGTAAAGAGGGAAAGATTGTAGGTATGGAGAGCATAATTAACTGCATATGATCTTTGAGACAGTGTGAAGGTGTGGATGCCAAAGTTTCAATACATGGAAAGATAGGCCTTCCCATCCTGACAGGAGAGGAGTTTCCTCCACTGAAACAGGAAGGAAGGAGGAAAGGATGAGCAAGAGTTCAGCTCCGTTGGTAGAAAATTGCAAAAGCTCTCTTCCAGAGACTTCCGTATCTTTCCTTATCAATAGGGAAGAAAGAGATGTGAGTGAATGGGGCATGGAGGTAAGGAAGGTTTGAAATACCTTCTTCAGAGTGAGAGACTGAACTAACTAGAGACACTTACAGTAAGCTTTCTGGCAGTATTGAGGACCCAAATCAGGTTAGTGATCGTGCACTTATAGTGGAACCTCCTGCTTTTTTGTGTATTAGCTTTACTAAAAGTGTTTTGCTCCCCAGGTTCAAGCACAGAGAAGGTGGATGATTGTGTTTAAACTTCCTGGGTTTTGCCAAGAAGTTTAAGTTATTTGCAGAAGAACTCAGTATATGGTAGCCATAATCACTAAAATATCAATCAAATTTTAGACCCTCTAGTCTCTCCTTAAAATGAAGGAACAGCTTTTAAGTAATGCAGTCATCAAAAAAACTGGAGTTGGAAGTCTAATTGAAAATTTCTAAGTGGAATGTCTTGGCTGAAAGGTGTTGTGAAGGGAAAGGGAAAGATGAAATACTTTGTTAACTTTTTAGGACAGCATTATAGAAGTTAAGTTCAGGTGTGGTTTAAATCCTAGTACAGCTACTTAAGTCTCTGTGGTCTATGCAAGTTGTATTATCTCTCTCAGAAGTACTTTCTTATTGTTAAGATGTGAGTAATATGAGTAGCTACCTCATAGAGTTGTTATGAAGATTAGGTGAGACAATATGCTTCTAATAAAGTGCTTAGAATATTGCCTGGCAAAGCGAGCTTCCATTAAAGTTAGCTATTACAGTTGACCCTTAAACAACACAGGTTTGAACTGCACAGGTCCATTTACATGTGGATTTTTTTCAATAAATACATTGGAAAAACTTTTGGAGATTTGTGGCAACTTAAAATGTGCAGACGAACTGTATAGCCTAGAAATATCGAAAAAATTAAGAATAAAGGTATGGCACGAATGCATAAAATATGTGTAGATACTAGTCAATTTTATCATTTACTACCATAAAATATACAGAAATTTATTGTGAAAAGTTAAATTTATCAAAACTTATGCACACAAACACTTATAAATCATGCAGTACAGCTGATTGCACTAGGCTACCATAAAGCAATCATATTTCTGTTTCTTTGTTATCGATGCATGAGTCTTCTTACCGATAAATTACATTTCTTTTTCATGTAATTTTTTCATTTTGAGAAATGTTGATATACATGATTTGTTTCACTGAGCAAGTATGTATTGATTGCCTTCTGAAGGTTGTGTGTTCAAATGTAATTTGATAGGCATGACTCTGGAAATACACATTATAACCTCCTAGCAACACAAAGAGAGTGATACTACTTGGTATCACTCTGACTTTCCCAACTGTATCCGAAGTGGAATTAATGTCATTTGCTTCTCAAAATGTTTATTAAAATACTCATGCCTTTAGCCCTATTCTGGATACTATAAAAAGTGAACCAAACAGACATATTTTTCCATCCCCTTGGTAATCTACACTTCCTGCGTTTATGAACTTCATATAAAATCACAACAAAAATGACTATAATATTACCGAGATTGCCTGTATAGCTCAGAACATTAAATGTTATTTGACATTTAACCATGAAAAAAAACTAGAAAATCGGTATAATATTTACACATAGGAGGAAAAGTTTCTTCCAAAATATTTATTTATTTAATAATATATATGTGTATATATGTATTTTGATAGCAAAAAGAAAATAAATATTCTTAATCCTTTTCAAAGCAAGTGCCATTTTATTGCTGCCTTCTTTCAAAGGTAGTTTACTAAAATTTCACTAGGTGGCAGTAGCATTCTGCTTCCACACGTATCTATAGCATTGGCGGGAGCCGTATTGTTTTCCCAGTAAATATGTGGTTCTGAGATTTCTGAGATATTTCTTCTAATCTTCTTTTTTATATAAATAAGTATCTTTGAATAATATTTTCATATTCAATCTAGATATGTATTCAGAGAAGATGAATAACCAATAAGTGCTTATACCTCCTGTTACAGAGCTGGATATACAATGGTTCCAGTATTAAATTGAAATAGGAGACCTTTAAATGTTATATATTATATTTGGCAAAATCTCATTTTTATGACCATATAACGATTCAGTTTCCTTTCTCTTTGATATTCTTGAATTTTGAGCCTTTCTGACCACTTGCATGCGTTTCACGAAATTTATTTTCTTTTTTTTTAATTTTTTTTTAGTAGATCTTGAGTTTTTAACTTAATTGTGATGCTATGTATTTATTTATTTATTTATTTGTGGCTGCATTGGGTCTTCATTGCTGTGCGTGGGCTTTCTCTAGTTGTAGCGAGCGGGGGCTACTCTTCATTGCGGTGTGCGGGCTTCTCGTGGTGGTGGCTTCTCTTACTGCGGAGCACGGACTCTAGGCACGCGGGCTTCAGCAGTTGCGGCTAGCGGGCTCTAGAGCGCAAGCTCAGTAGTTGTGGTGCGTGGGCTCTAGAGCGCAGGCTCAGTAGCTGTGGGCCACGGGCTTAGTTGCTCCGCGGCATGTGGGGTCTTCCCGGACAGGGGATCAAACCTGTGTCCCCTGTATTGGGAGGCAGATTCTTAACCACTGTGCCACCAGGGAAGTCCCTAAAATTTACTTTCTTTTTAGAATGGAGACCTACCATACTTAAGTTGCGATAGTTACAGGATTTTCATGTTGTCTCATCCATACTCTCCATAGCTGCTGTCAAGTCTCATGATTTTCTATGGAATGGACAATACAATAGTAAAATTCAGATATTAAATAATGATAATGTCTGTCATTGATTGATGTTCCCTATATGCCAGGCACTGTGCCACATGGATTGTCTTTTTTTTCTTCGCAACTCCATATAATAAATATTATATTTATCCTTATTTTACAGATAAGGATATTGAGGCATGAAGAGGTTAAATAACATGCACAAGATTAAAAAAGTATTTGAACTCTGGAACCTACACTCTTAATGCATTCACTAGTTTTACTACCCAGAAATCTAAGGTAGATAGACTTTTTCTGTTCTCACCTCTTTCACCCATGGGCAATGAAGTGAAAGTTCAGTGTTCTTTTCTAACACAAGCTTTAGTTATTTCTTGTGTGGTATGTGCTCTTGATTCTAAGGGGACAAAGTATTAGGGAAAAAATAGGAGAGGCAACAAATAACATTTCTTCTTTACATTTCTCCAAAAAGGGAATATTTCGTTCTTAGACCTTGAGTGTGGGGTTAATTAACTATAAAATCAGGTAGCAAACCTAAGTTGTTGTAGTTTATACTTGAGTTGTAATATATTAGAGTACACCTAATGGTGATGTTTAAATGGAATACTGGGCTCAATAACTTCTCCAAGGGGTCTTCCAATTCCATGATTCTAAGAACTGTGTTATTCAGAACTCTTAAAGAGATGCCATCTGATCCACTTTGCAACTTTAGGGAAACTTTTTAAAATAAAATGCTAGCTGCAGTATTATCTATGAGTGACTATTAATGAATGTTAAAAAATATTGCTGTGAGCATGCTGATCATTCACCAAAAGCACCTGCTAATAATGTGTGGTACAGTTATTACCTACCATTCATTAGAGAACAATTTCTGAAAGCATGATGCAGTGTTTGCAGTGAAGAGCAAAGACTAAATCTGTTTGGTAACACCCAACTCAATGCCAAGAGTATGTAAGTATTTTATCTCTTATCCCCCCGAGAGTAACTTATGCACTCTTGCTGGCATTAATTCTGTCAAACCTGTTGACCTGAATGCACTGAAGCAAGAATTTTCTAAATGAGCCCATTCTGGTCTGAAATTTAACTTCAGCTTCTAGAAGCTCCTAGCATTTCCATAGAAACACCTCTCTTATGAGATAATTGGGCTTAGAGATCTTGAATCTCTCATATTGTAAATAGTAATTTCTCAAATGTGCCATCGCAGGGTGGGGAGGCGGTGTGCAATAGTATCTTGAGAATTGTCAGATTCCCCCTTATGTTCCAAATGAAGTGTCATGGGCAGTGTCATTGACCTACACCAAGAGTAAGCCAAGACCTCAGTTTCAGGGATTTTCATGGAATATATTAGTCATCTGTGTTCAATATATGGAAGGGTATTCCCCCGCTTTTTCATTTCCTGTTATCTTCAGATTCTTCTGTGAGTACACTTGGATGTGTGGGGTGGGGGTGGGAAAATTTGTGCTGATTAAAGTTTAGAGATTTGGCCTCATTAAATAGAAATGGATAGAAAGGGAGGTAGAAAAAGTAAGAGAAAGTATGAGAGAGGAAGAAAGTTTTGGTAAACCTGGCATGTTCTAAATTAGAGGCCAGGATACAAGAGGTGGAAAAGTGTGGTGCCAGCCTCCCCACTGCTTGGCTTTAGAATCATTAGATGCCAGTCACATTGTCTATTTCTAGAACAGGATGGAGTAAGCCCATGGGAAAGGCAGTCAGTTTGGGTTTTCCATCAGCGTAGTAGTTATGTTCATACACATATGAGGAGTCTGTCCCTCAGAGCTCCTTCTCCAGCTGACAACACCCTGGTCTTGCCTGGTCCTGGGTCTTATTATACTCCTTTTCTACTCTTTTCCAGAAATGGTAAGAACCCAAACTGTCTCCACTACAATGATGCTTTTAAGGGTTTGGTTTTGTGGTTTGAGATTGCTGTAACAAGTAGCAAAGGCAGGTCAACATCCTCTGAATATCTGGTCCAGGAAGCCTTCTTCTGAGAATGCAATCATGGCTTTGGACTTGCCATTACGTACGTTGGGTGCATTCATAATTTCTAGTTTGAGTTTCACTGTGCCACCAAGTTAGTGCCACTGTCATTAACTTCCATGCCTTTTATTAGCCACAGTGAAGGTCTCACTCATAAATTCCAAGCAGAATGATCAAAACTCTGTTCCTATCTGAATTTCCACAAGGAAGATAGAGCCAGCTGACCATAGCTGAGCCTTGAACTTGAGCTCAAGTAGAACAGGGTGTATTTTTGGAGGTTACCCAAAGTGGAAAGCCAGTAGTATTTCAAATACAAGCCGGTTTCCTGAAGGTGGTTCAAGAGTTGGTGCCAAAGAGACCACATGAAAACTCAGAGTTCAAGGTGTGAGAGCCAAGAGTCAGGAATGCAAGAAAATTTGATTGAAGTTAGAGCAATCAAGAACAATTGAGGATGGTCTAGATAGAATGATTTCCAAGAATACTATTGGTTGTCTGTGGCCAGCAGGAGGAGGTATATGTGTATGTTATCGCTGACAATTCCAGACCATTCAGTTCAAGTTAGAGACTGTGCAAGCTATTGAAAGAGATAAGAGGGAGGGCAGGGAAAGGTGGAAGAGGTTGGGGGGTACTGGACTTTGATGTCATGAGTGTTCTAATTCTGTTATTCTCCCATTGAATTCTACAGATCTAGATTAAATACTTTGCAATATAAAATAATAATGTCTAATAAATATTTTTGATGTTGTCCCTCCAGCTTGTTATTTTATTACTTTACTCCCAGACAAAAAAGCAGAAAATGTGTATACTTAATTTCATTAATAGAGAAAAATTCTTCATGGATTTAGATTCTGGACAAAAATAGGTGTTTTCAACAGCTGTACCTAAAGGACTGTACCTCAAGATGGTGTTCACCCATTAAAGTCATGCTGTTTTTCGAAAAGTTCCCTAGATGGTCTAAATGTTTTAACCTAAAACATGAAATGTTATTTATCTATTTATCTACTTTTGCATCTTATCTTTTAGTACAAGTTTTCTTAGCAATGAAATATAGTGGGTTTTTAATTTGAGCTGTTTAGTTAACATATGCCTCTTTTTGGAGAAAAAAAAACAGTAATTCCACTTTTGTTTTGCTCTAAAGATATTTTACTGTATAATTTTTGATATGCCAAGTGACTCAAAATATGCTCTTCTCCTATGCTCATCTTTTCCTTTCATTTCCTTTAAACTCAAGACAGTGCAGCATAAGCTAGCAGAATTAAAAACACACATTTGTGTAACCAGAGCTTTTGTGGACAGCTGTCTCCAGCTGCATGAAACGAAACGTCTGGACTCTGCCACTGCTTCCATGGCGAAATATTGGTATGCGTGCTATGGTAATTAAAATGTGGTGTTTGCACAGATTGTTATGGAATTCCTCCAACTTGACACTCAGCCTTGAGGGTCTTAAAGGAAGAAGGCTAAGTAAATGAAAACTAGCAATAAGAACCACCTTTTTAAAAAATGCTGAAGGGCCCCATTAAACATATAAATTTATAATGTGCTAAAACTTACTCAAGTTGGTTTTTAACTTTTAGCTTGCCATTGAAAGTAAAATATTAAGAGACTAAAATAGGATGACTGATTAGTTCATTCAAATAGTAGTTTAATCTCAAATTATCTGAAGAGTGGCAGTATAGTGAGATCACAAAATTACAGTAATACTTAGAGTCCTGAGATAGAGTCCCAATTCTTTCATTAAATAACTGCAATTAAATTAAATTATTTCTGGGCCAACATTTTGATATCTGTGAAATGAGTAGATTGGGCAGGATTTTTCTATTTAAGATGTTTTCCATATCTAAGAAAAATTTCTGAAGATTTGACTGTCCAATCAAAAGTTGTACATGCTCTGTTAAGCAAAAGGAAAAAAAAATGTAGTATAGAATGACTTTCATTTGTATTAAAGATGATTAGCAATGGTATTAAAGATGTGTTAATGAAAAAAGACCCCTATAAGGCTTTTGTGTATTTTAGGATTTAAGAACATAGTTTAAATCAAATTCTGGAAATGGGTTTTGTTTCCTCTTTTAAAAACAAACATTCTCACATCTCATTAGCCCAAAAATAACCTGGAAAAAATTCCTGTCATTATTCATTAACTTGTGTTCAGTCAGAAGTAGAATGGGGAAATATGCAGAATAGTGGTTTATGTAATGATTCCAAAATAATAAAGTTGCCAGGTTGAAAAGTCATGTGGAATTACTAGAAACTTGCACTTTTGTGGGAGACGTTTTACATTTACATTTTAGAGCAAGTTTTTTGACTAGTGGGAAAAAGAGTAAAAATATTTTAGATATTTTTGGAAAAAGAGATATTTGGATATCTGTTGGCCTTTTTGTTTTTTGAAAACACCAGGTTTATAGACATACTGGTGTTTCATATTGGAGCAGAGGGAGCAAGTAGTTTTAACCCAGCAAATATTTTACTAAAATACTCGCCAAATACAAAAATGTATAGAATTCCAAATATCATTGCCCCCTGAACCTTGTCTGTTAATCATCATATTGTTACTGTATTTCTCAGGAACATCCTGACCTGTCCTATGGCTTGAGTTAAAAATTATTTTTTATAGGAAAATGTGTCTATGCTTACCTTTTCTTTATATTTCCCACTGTTGAAAGTAAGTTGAAAAGATTTTGAACTAACTTGTATTTTATGTTAAGATGAATAAAGTTCCTACCAGCCATCTCATGGATTTTAACAATAGTTAAAATTGTTGTGATAAGATCAGAAAAGGGTATTTCTCAAGCACCTCATGTTAATATACATGTACTTCAGGAATAATAATTCCCAAATAATCTTTAATAAGTTTCCTATATGATAGTAGGTACTTTAATAGAGGTCTGCCCTCTTAGGTTTTCACTTTTACTTTCAGTTTATTTATGAAAAAACATTTTTTTCAGTTACTAAAATTCAGAATTGCAACCTTTAGGTAGGAAGTGACACATTTGAAGAAAAAAAACACATATTACACAAGGCAAAAGAAAATAGGTGACTGTATAATTATTCAGTTAACTTAGATCACATAGAGAATCTGCATAAATTAGACCAAATTCAAGTTTTTACTATATTCTTTTCAGGCTTAAGGTAGCCAACACCTAATAAATAGTCTAAGCTTTCTACATTTTGTTTCTAGACTTAACAAAAACCCAGCCAGAAGTATAATTGATGAAGAAAGTATTTGTTATATGAAAATTCTCTTGAGATTTATTTCACGTGGAATTTATATCAATCTTCTCTGGTTGGCTAATATGCCTAATTTTAATTGTTTGATAAATGTAAGCATTTAAACAATCATAAATAATTTGTTTCCTGATTGTAAAACATCTCATGAAAATTCATTTCAAATGTTCCTTTTCTGCTTTTTATTTTGGTCATCTAGGGCATCTGAGTTACAGAACAGTGTAGCTTATGACTGCGTGCAGCTGCATGGAGGCTGGGGATACATGTGGGAGTACCCAATTGCAAAGTGAGTATGCCTGTTGTGTTACACTTTTCTGGGTGGTGTGAAGAGAAAGGAAAATTTCTTTAACTGTCCTTTGTCCATTGAGTACAAAGGGAAAGGAGGTGCAAAATCTTTGTATTTTTCAGCTGACTATGGAGTGTGTTCAAGTAGGTAGAAACAGCTTCATGTTATCAGCTCACCACTAGGATTTTGTCATATTTTTAAAAAGTGAAGATGTACTGCATTATACAATATACTACATATAAATGTAAATAAATATAAATATATAACATACTAAAGCTTTATTTGAATCATTATACAGAGGGATTAATATCCCTTTTTTATTGTTGAAAAATATTTTATTATAATTGATTATGGTTAATTATTCAGGTTTTTTCTAGTTTTTTACTGTGACAATGCCGCAATAAACGCCTTCATACATTTATCTTAGGTACATGTGTGTTTGATTACAACAGGACAAAGTCCCAAAAGTAGTACTGCTAGTTCAAAAGTATGCATATTTTAAATTTTAATGCATTTCCAGATCATTTCCTCCAGTTTGAAGCAACTCGTACTCAAATGAACAAAGTCTAAGGATGACTTCTCCTCCTAAGCTATGAATGTTATTGCCCTTTAAACTTTAAGTGAATCTAATGGGTAAAAAATAGGTTACTATTCTTCCTTTAATTTACATTGACTATTAATCATTTTATTTTGTTTTATTTTATTTCATTTTACTGTAGTAAGAGCACTTAACATGAGATCTACCCTCTTCACAAAATTTTAAGTGTTCCATACAGTATTGTTAACTGTAGGCACAGTGCTGTACAGTAGGTCTCTAGAACTTATTCATCTTGCTTAACTGAAACTTTGTGCCCATTGATTAGTAACTCCCCATTTCCCCCTTCCCTTAGCCCCTGGCAGCCACCATTCCTCTTTCAGTCTATGAACTTGACTATTTTCGATACCTAATGTAGGTGGGATCATGTAGTATTTGTCTTTCTGTGACTGGCTTTATTTCACTTAGAAGAATGTCCTCAAGGTTCATCTAGGTGGTAACATATTGCAGAATTTCCTTCTGTTTAAGGTTGAATAGTATTCCATTATATGTTATACTACAGTTTCTTTATCCATTCATCTGTCCATGGACATACAGGTTGTTTCCACATCTCGGCTGTTGTGAGTAATACTGCATTGAACATGTGAGCGCTAGCATCACTTGGAGGTCTTGATTTCAATTCTTTCAAATAAATACCTAGAAGTGGGATTTCTGGATCATATGGTAGTTTTATTTCATTTTTTGATGAATTCCCATACTATTTTTCGTAGCAGCTGAGATGCACCACTTTGCATTCCCTCTAACAGTGCGCCAGTATTGCAGTTTCTCCATATCCTCGACAACACTTGTCTTTAGGCTTTTTTGTTAATAGCCATCCTGACAGGTGTGAGATGATATTTCATTGTAGTCTTGATTTGCATTTCCCTGGTGATTAGTGACATTGAGCATTTTTTCATATACCTTTTGGTTGTTTGTATGTCTTCTTTCAAATTATCACTTTTTTAAAACTAAAAAAAAAAAATAGACATTATAGAAAAATTAACCTGCATATAAAAAGGATCTAAGTTGTCATGTCTTAAAACTTTTATTGTCTATTTTGCTCTAAAAATAAATCAAAAGTATTATTTTTTTCTAAGTAGAATTTGTACTTCCTTCAACTTTAAAATAAACTATAGCCTTTTTATTTTATTATATATGAATATTCTTGTTATCATTTCGAAGCAGTACCAGTTTGTCAGTAGGCAGCATCCTCTTCCATATTTCTTCCTCCATCTCCATAATTTCTTCTTTCCCTCTTCCTATAGTCTTTTGCCTCAGTAATCTCTCCATGGCATTTCTCCTCCTCATAGCAGAAGATATATTTTTCCTTTTATTTGGCAATATTTTCAGTTTATAAAATTTTCTCAGGGAAGTTTTTGCTATATAGAGAGAAGTCCAATTTAGTTTTGAATCTGAGAATGAGAATGCTATGAGCTTCCAAAAACTTCTTATAATTTTAATCTAAATACAGAGTATCTAAAAGAGAAAAATTATCAAACTAGTATTGAAACTTACTTTCAAATTTATCATTTTGGCAAGCATAATTGAAAACATTTGATTTGCTTATAGTCCTTAATGAGGAAAATAAACATTTATTCAAGTTACATTAAAAACAGAAGCTCCAGAAGTTCCAGCATAGAGCTTCTGTTAGGTATAATTTACTAATTTTCTGTAGCCACTGGGCAGCTCAGAAAGCTTTAATCACAGGGTGTATATAATTTATAACCTTTTATAAAAACTCAGCAACAAGTAGGGTTTTTCCTTCCTTCAGAATGTAGGCATGAAGTAGCTAAGTGATTTCCTTTTCTTTATCAATCCTTGGACTTGGATTTTGGTATATCCTTCCAGAACTACTTCAAACAGGCCTTAATCAAAAGCAGATTTTTTTTTTTATCTTTGTATAGTCATGAAATCAAAGTAAACACTGAGTTATGCCAGCACAAATTAAATCATCTCTGGAATTTTTCCTGTGTGTTTTCATGTTTATTCATAATATTAATCCACCTTATTGACAATATTCAAAATGCTAAGAAAGTAAAATAATAATGGGTGTTTATATTTTTCTACTTAACTGTGCTATTATAACTGCTGCAGGGTATGTAGACATGTCATGGCTCAGTGCTTGTCTAGTTTGGTTCGGTTCCTAAGAAAGGCATGTTAGGTGAAGAGGAGTCAACCATCTACATGGTCCAAGATTAGAGCGTAGCATAAGTCTTGGTCTCTGTTTTCTCGGAGGCAATTCCATCAGGTCAATAGCAAGCAAAAATTGTAGCTTGATGGCTTATTTGAAATCCCTAGTTTCAGTTTGAGAGACTTGACATTTCCTTTCAGGAATAATAATCCCCTTGGCCAGCTTGTTGGTTTGAAGACTGTATGAATTTTTAAACTAGACTGCTATTTCTCTCCCCAAAGACATAGGGAAGGAACTTTTCATAAGATAACGAGAGAAAGTAGTAAGATAATATCAAAAAAGCTAATTAGATACATTAGGCAGTATGTGGATGAAGTGTACAGACTTTGATGAGATAGAAAAAAATCATTCTAATTGTGTTTTTATATCCTAAGATTAAGCTATGTGTGTGTTGCTGAGTCTTGGTTTCACAGATCAAAGAGGTGCTTTTTGCTTTTTGGTTTTGTTTTATTTATTTGTTTTCTGTTTGTTTAAAAATAACCAGTCTTAAGCATGTGAGTTTACTTCAGTCTTACTCATTAGGCTTGGGCCTATAACAAGTGAGGCTTAAGTTTTGCGATTTCAAGACCTGTCTGCAGTGTTAGGAAGAGAAGCCTGAGATAGCTTCATCACTGTGGGGTTAAACATTCCTTCTGCTGCCATTCTCTGTTAATTTTAGTTGATGACTGAATTTAATTAGTAACCTATAAAAGGGCTACTGATCTCTGTCAATTACCTACTCCATTGGAACTTCTTTAATGTGAAAAAAAATATGCCCAACCTGATCCAAAAATGTCTAAAAGCATTGAGATTGCTGAAGTAGGCTGAAATGCCAGGTAAGTCCTGTAAATGAAAGTGCTAGATTTTGTGGGCAACAATGGAATCTGTTCAAAAGAAAAAATATATTTGAAAACACATATGTCTCTAGATTTCAAGTTTCATAAGAAAGCAGCTATTGAGACTCTAAAACTCCTTTGTAATACAAGAAGTCAAATCAATAAATATTTACTGAGCGCTCACTGTTTGTAAGGTTCCGTGGTGAACGTGGACAAGGAAAAGTTCAGAATTGGTCATGTTCCTAGAGAGCTTGCACATTTAATTTGTCTCAAATTAAATTAAAAAAAAATTTAATGCTTGAAAAAAATGCCTTTGAATTTGTCTACTAGAAAAGTCCAAAGCTCAGTAACTAATCTTACATTTCTGGACCAATGAAAATGTTGAGATGTAATAAAAAAGATACTTGCCAAAGTGGCAGGATACCTACCTTTTCATTCCAGGCTGCCAATGATCTGTTATTTGACCATTAAATAGCAACCATTAATTAGTATATGTATTAACTTTTCAGCATCTCAGTTCCTTTACCTGCAAAACAATAATAATATTTATCCTCCCTAATTCCAGAGCTGAGAGGATAAAATGACATGAGAAAAGGTAAAACCAACTATATAGTGTTATGGTTGCTGTCATCATTACCAAAAGTGAATTCCTTCTTGTTTTTTTATGGCAGTATACTCAGCCACTCAGTATTTCAACCTCATACATTACTGGAGTGACTGTTAATCATTTCCAAAAAATAAGTTACTTGTTAACTTTGTGAAGTAATATTTTCTGAGGCATCAGTTTATACTGCCGATGGCAGCAGTAGTGATGGGAATCTAAAGGATGTTAGAAAATATGTACTTTCTTTTCTCTTTTGCTTTTTATAAAACCAGTAGATTTCAGCTTTTGGGGGGAAACGTTAAAGGTAACAAGATATTAAGACATTCCATCCATTTCTAAATTTACAATTGCCCTTTTTGGAATGTTAATGTGCTGAATTTTACAAAATTAAATCAAAAGAAACATACTTAGAAATGTTATTTTGAATTTGTAATCTCTTCAAGCAGGCTAAAACAAAACTATACAAATGATCAATATCTTAATAGAATTTTATAATTATACCAATCTAGGGTGGATGCCATACAGAAAAAAAAGTAATTTACAAAGAACTTTTATTGTTTGGATTTCATTAAATGAACACTTTAAAGTAATTAATAGTTACCTGGTAAGACAAAATTTATAATTTCTAATATCTTTTGTTTATTCATTCAATCATCTTCTTATTTATCCAGAGCTTATGTGGATGCCCGAGTTCAGCCAATCTATGGTGGTACCAATGAAATAATGAAGGAGCTAATTGCAAGAGAGATCGTCAGTGACAAGTAGACATCTGCCCACATCCTGGAATCCTATTACAACTAATCTGATTTTAAATCTACTCAAGATAAAATACCACCTGGAAAGGGAGGGAACACTAAACATGTTTTTATATGTTCTTTCTACAGAGAAAGAAATCAAATACAAGATTAACACAGTGGGAGGAGAAATCTTTGAATCCAAATATCCTAAAGTTTTCTATTTTAAAGGTTGGTAGGATCCTAAACCTTTCCAATTAAAAGGTTTAACTTTTAATTTTTTGTATAGCTAAAAGGCAAAGATTTTCTGATTCTAGAAGCCTTAATGTTTCATTTATCCCTAAAATTCTAAAAGAGCGTAGTCACTTAGATCTTTAAAATTGAGGCAGAAATAATTTTGTTATTATACTTTAAAAATGGGATTAATAATATTTACAGCACATTGACTTTAAAAAGGAAAAATAAATATAATTTACAATGCAAAATATGTTTAGCTATCTCTTAGTCCAAATTCCCCCAAACAGTGGTTTCTACCACCCTATCCTAAACCTCTGTTTTTAAGTAATGAAACACTTTCTTCAAGCCAAAGCTTATGCCGAGTCCTTGTGAAATCCTGTTGTGTGAAGAGCTGCTCTGGTTGAAGCAGGAAGCCTTCCTACCTTATAGCCTTAGAATCACTAGACTCAGCTAAGCAAATCCCCACTAGAGAATGCCACTGGTTGCCTCAACCACTGACCCCTGGGCTTTCAACAGATTTCCATCCCAGTTTAATTTCTAGGAGAACACAGAATAATCCATCATCCTTTAGTTTCAAGATATTGGTGTATTTATAGGTATCAAAACAGTGACTTTTATTTTGAAGCAGTGTAAGTTTTTAATTAATTTAACAGATTTACACTTTGTGTCATCTATAAGCCAGGCTGTTAAAAATATGATGAGAAATATGATTTAAAAAATTGGCAAGATCCCTGCTAATAAGTGAATAAGTTGTAATAAATAAGGTAAGAAGCAAGTAAATAAACAAAATAATTTCAAATAATGATAAAGGCAGTAAAGGAAATAAAGTAAGCATTTAAAGTAGGAAAGTGAGGAAATGACGTTCGGTTTGAGACTATTATCAAAAAATAAGCCATTGATTTGTAAACTGCTAGCATCATCTTAGTACTTGTTTTTCTTTGCATATATTGCTGAGACAGTGAATAAAGTAGTTTTTAAATGGAAATAAATAGGTGTATTCTTGTTTAACTTAAAGAACCTAAACATTTTATTTGGTGTTGTGGGTATTAAGCATTGTTTTTTTTTGTTTGTTTGTTTTGTTTTTTGCGGTACGTGGGCCTCTCACTGTTGTGGCCTCTCCCGTTGCAGAGCACAGGCTCTGGACGCGCAGGCTCAGGGGCCATGGCTCACACGCCCAGCCGCTCCGCGGCATGTGGAATCTTCCCAGACCGGGGCACGAACCCATGTCCCCTGCATCAGCAGGCAGACTCTCAACCACTGCGCCACCAGGGAAGCCCCTAAGCATTGTTTTTTAATGCAGTCTTTACAACTGGGTAGAGCAGAGAGTAGAGAAAATACTTTGATACCATTCTATCCTAGTCTTATATACCTTCAATTTGCTCTTGAGTTGAAGTTTGTATGATTGCCAACTTGAGTCCTTGCTCAGTAAATACCACGCAAAATTGGTTAAAATAAATTCTTATTAGATATTACTGTATTTGCCACTTTCACCTCACTCCTACTACCAGGAAACAATACAGAATTAGACCAACCGCTCCAGCCCCAGCCCCAGCCCCTTTTGCAGGCTTACAGGAAACTAGATTTTAGGAATTAAACATCTGTAGGATAAACAGTAAAGTAACATAGTAGGAAATGCCTGCTATGTAGAGGTGGACAAACCTAGGTTTGAATGATGACTCTACCATTTAGCAGCCATTGGACCTTGGGCAAATTATTTAACTTCTCAGGATTCTTTCAAGTGCAAATGACAAAGAAACCCAATTCAGACCATCCTAGGCAAAAACTTTGAGTGTGCTAGCCAAAATGAATTGTAGAGCAGCTCATACAATCTAAAGAACTGTAGGAACTCATGTCTCAAGGGCCTGATTGAGGTTCAGGACTGTCAGCACTTACACTATATCTGTTTATTTCTACTTTTCTTTGCAAATTGGCCTAATGCACACTGCAGAGAAATTTCATCATAGGGCCTGTAAAAATGACCTTGGGCTGCTCCAGACCTACATCCTTCAGCACAATATCATTATAAGGTGGGGAAAGGTGCACTATAATTGACAGTCTCATCAGGAGCACACAGACTGGGGGAAGCAGTTCCTGAAGCAGAGAGTGGTATTATCAAAAGAAAGAGAACAGAAAGTCTACTGGGCAGCCCTTAATCACACTCACACACACGCACAGTTATTACGGTCCACTAGAGCTAGGAATAGGTTCTTGTAATTTTTCTATATCAGAAAGTGAAAGGATTTCTAAGGTAGGATATTTTCTTGGAATGATCCCTGAGATCTGTTTTCTATCTCTTCTAAGCTAGTTGTTTATCTTGCAAATTCAGTCTTCTTTTGCACCCCCAAAAGAAGCCAGTGTTGTAGCATGAGCTTACAGCAAAAAGCAAAACAGGGAACTCAGAATGTGTTCCTTAACCTTCTATTTAGTTTTCATTTCTTAAATAGCTTATCTTCGTGTTTTGCTTGTATGGCTTTGATAGTTGTCCCCTAGGGAAGGAATTTATCATCTGTATCTCATGCAGTGCTAAGTGCTCAAGAAATGATAAATAATAATAATGCTCAAAGGAACAGACTGGACCAACACAGCAAGAAAGCCACACTGTGTAAATAATTAATGAGAATCAAAAAGCCTGAGTAATTTTGGATTTTGGCTGAGATTTTTAGAATCATAATTATTGCCTTAAAATTATTTTTGCCCTTTATTTCTTTGATGTTGTCATTGAAAATGACAATATATAGAAGAAGCTGTTTTGATTTGCTGTTTTAAAAATCTAACTGCAAATCTTTACTAATCTAGTAATTTTAGTAGTTTATTGCTCAAGGTATAAGATTTCTAGGAGACTGGCTTTTTTCATATGTCAGTATTATTTTTGGCACACACAGCATTTATTTATTTGGAGTCATTGGAAAGATTTGACATTGAGATGGAAGCCAACTGTAGGCCTATCATGTCTACTGCTTTATAATAAATGTTGAAAGGGAGTTTTTCGCTATTTTTGAAATCTCATTATCATGAGAAACTTTGTTTTTTTTTTTAGATGTTGGGGCTAGGAGTTTATTAATTTATTTGTTTTTGCTTTGTTGGGTCTTCATTTCTGTGCGAGGGCTTTCTCTAGTTGTGGCAAGCGGGAGCCACTCTTCATCGCAGTGCGCGGGCCTCTCACTATCGCGGCCTCTCTTGTGGTGGAGCACAGGCTCCAGACGCGCAGGCTTAGTAGTTGTGGCTCACAGGCCTAGTTGCTCCACGGCATGTGGGATCCTCCCAGACCAGGGCTCAAACCCGTGTCCCTTGCATTAGCAGGCAGATTCTCAACCACTGCGCCACCAGGGAAGCCCCATGAGAAACTTTTTAAAAAATTACAGAAAAATTCAAACACACTCAAAAGTAATGAAGATAGTGTAATGAGCCTCTAGCTTCAACATTTGCCAGTGATCTCCCTCACGTTTTTTTCTCAATAATTTTTTTTTTTTTTTTTGTGGTACGCAAGCCTCTCACTGTTGTGCCTCTCCCGTTGCGGAGCACAGGCTCCAGACGCACAGGCTCAGCGGCCATGGCTCACGGGCCCAGTCGCTCCGCGGCATGTGGGATCTTCCCGGACCGGGGCATGAACCCGTGTCCCCTGCGTGGGCAGGCGGACTCTCAACCACTGCGCCACCAGGGAAGCCCCTTTTCTCAATAATTTTGAAGCAAATCCCAAACATGATCCTATTTCATATATATATTTCAGAATATGTATCTAACTGATGAAGTTTTTTTTTGTAACCGTAAGGCCATTATCATAATTTTAAAACTTAAATTTAAAATATAGTTCCAAATTAAGAGTAAAGGTTTCTCAGTTGCGTCAAGAATGCCTTTTGTAGTTGGTTTGTTCAAATCAGGATCCAAGCAAGGTCCACAAATTGCATTTTTTGGTATTGTCTTTTATATCTTTTATAACAGTCTTCCCTTCTCTCTTTTTCCTTCTCCCTTTCTTTTAAATTTTATTTTTTTAATGAACATACAGCAAATTTGCTTGTTTTGGGTATATATACATATGATAAAATTGCCTTTTTTAGTACTCTGAATTTTAGCACATATATAGATTAGTGCAACCACCACAATCAGGATACAGAACAGTTTCATTAACCCCCAAAACTACCTCATGCCCTTTATAGTCACATTATTTCTGCTTCTCTAACCACTGGCAACTACTGATATGTTCTCTGTTATTATATTTTTATCATTTTGGAACTCATATAAATGGAATCATATAGTATGTAACCTTTTAAGAACAGCTTTCTCTTAGCAAAATGCATTTTAAGATTCATTCATGTTGTGTGAATTAATAGCTCATTCCTTTTTCAGTGCTAAATAGAGTCCAGTGTATGGGTGTACCACAGTTTATTCATTCACCTGCTTAAGGACATGTTGATTGCTGAGATTAAATACCCAGGCAAGGAATTTTGCAGTCATAAATGTAAATGTATGTTTAACTTTATAAGAAACTGTCAAGCTGTCTTTCCAGAATTCCTGTGCCATTTTGCCTTCCCACCAGCAATATGAGTTCCAACTGTTCTGCATCTTCTCTAGCACTTGTATTTTTTTATTTTAACCATTCTAATGGATATGTAGTGGTACCTCATTGCAGTTTTAATTTGCATTTCCCTAATGTCTAATGATATTGAACAGCTTCTCATGTGATTATTTGCCCTTCACATATCGTCTTTGGTGAATTATCTGTTCAGATCTTTTGCCTATTTTTAGGTGGGTTGCTTGTTTTCTTAATATTGAGTTTTGAGAGTTCTTTATATATTTCAAACTGTCGAGCACAAGGCATATTCAGGCTGACAGATTCAGCCAGTAAAGAAACAATGAGCCCTTTATAAACTCAGTTTTTTGCTTACATAAGGAGTGCAAAGATGAGTAGCCAAAGGTGCCAGCCCTCTGTGGCCTTTGCACAGGATGACACAAACAAAAGAGGCCAGATGACTGCAACGAGAATGATGGGATACTCCTGCTGAGGATTCCATTCCATGATACTGCTAATCAGTTTTATAGCTGCAGATTTGCCTTAAGGATGGTGAGGCAGAAAGCCTCATACCCCACCAGAACCTGAAAACCATGGGAAACTGCCTAATGACAGCCCCCTGGGTAGATAGGGAAGCGAGTGAGAAATAGCATTGTAGCAGCACCTCGCGGGTCTCCCATGCTCTCCTGTTCCAGGAGGGTCACAAGGCATTCTGTCATTCTGTCAAGATTCAGCCACTGTCCAGGCCTTGCCCATGTGGCCTGTGTGGAAATATGCAAGGTCGTCAGGCTCTGGCTGTTCCCCTAGAGATACAAGTCCTTTCTCAGATATGTGATTTGTAAATATTTTCTCCCTATCTGTAGCTAGTTCCTTCATTTTTGTAACAGTGGGTTTCATAGAGCAAAAGTTTTTAATTTTGATGAATTTTGATTTATCAATTTTTTCTTTTATGGAGTACATTTTTGGTATATCTAGGAACTCTTGGCTTAAACTCAAATCATAAAGTTTTTCTCCTGTTTTCTTTTAGGAATCTTATATTTTGTGTGGTTCACTTAGATCTGTGTTCCATTTAGTAATTTTTTTAGGGGTGAGATTTATGTCAAGGTGCATTTTTTTCTTTTTTGCATATAGATGTATAGATGTCTAATTCTTCTTATAGTATTTGTTGAAAAGAGTATCTTTTTTTCATTGAATTGCCTTTGTAGTTTTGTCAAAAATCAATTGACCATATTGTGTGGATCTACTTCTGGACTCATTTCTGTTTCATTGTGTATCTTCCTCTTTATCTTAGTGACAATAGCTTTATAGAAAGTTTTAAAATCAGATAATGTGATTCCTCTAACTTTATTCTTTTTCAAAATTGTTTTGGCCATTCTGATTTCTTTAGCTTTCCATGCAAGTTTTAAAATCAACTTATCTATATCTACAAAAAGAAAAAAAAATCCTGCTGGGTTTTGATTGGAATTGCAGTAAATCTGTAAATTTGGAGAGAATTGCTATTTTTGCTATGCCGAGTCTTCCAATCCTGGAATGGGAATGTCTGTTTATTTAGATCTTTGGTTTATTTCTTCAGTATTTTGTAGTCTTCAACATAGAGATCCTATATGTGTTTTGTTATATTTATAATTAAGTATTTCATTTTGGGGGGCAGCTACTGTAAATTGAATTAATGCTTAATTCTGGTTTACAATTGTTTATTGTCAATATAATTTACTGTTCTTTGTTGACCTCCTTGAGTCCTATTGCCTACTAAACTCACCTATAAATTCTAGGAGTTTTTTTGTAGATTCCTTGGGATTTTCTATATAGACAATAATATCATCCATGAATACGGACAGTTTTATTTCTTTTTAACCTGTATACCCTTCATTTCTTTTTTCCTTCTTTCCTTCCTTCCTTTCTTCCTTCCTCCCTTCCTTGTTTCCTTCCTTCCTCCCTCCCTCCTTCTCTCTCTTCCTTCCTTTCTTTCTTTCTTCCTTCCTTTCTTCCTTTCTTTCTTCCTTTCTTTCTTTCCCTTCCTTCCTTCCTCCCTTTCTTCCTTTCTTTTTTCTTTCTTTCTTTCTTTCCCTTCCTTCCTTCCTTCCTTTCTTTCTTTCTTTCTTTCTTTCTCTCTTTCTTTCCCTTCCTTCCTTCCTCCCTTTCTTTCTTTCTTTCTTTCTCTTTTTCTTTCTTTCTCTTTCTTTCTTTCTTTCTC